>NW_011500720.1:59610-76856 GCF_000495115.2 Populus euphratica
ATTTACAATTATTAGCATTAATCGAATAAGATAACTAATATAATCATGTTAACAATTTATAATCTGATTGGAACTTCCTTTGTGTGTGGTTTCCAATTGAATAATGAGAGTTTATACTATATTTTTTTGACATACCATTAGTGGATTCTCTAACCTTGACATTTATTGTTATCATTATTTAATCCTTACATTAATAATTCAGCTCAAAGTTCTCATCATCATCATCATCATCTTCTTCTTCTTTTTATTATTATTATTATTATTATTATTACTACTACTACTACTGGTGCTACTACTACCAATATTAGTAGTAGTAGTATTATTGCTACTATTATTATTGTTGTTGTTATTGTTACTATTATTTTTTTTTATAATTGTTATTTATAATATGTACAATTAACTTCCTTATAGTTCGACTCCAGTCTTACTAGGTTATTTATTACTTTGACACTCCTGTACTTGAAAAAAAATATCAATCTTTTAATCGTGTCATACTTCATGCCCATCCCCCACATCTTGATACTACATTTTCATTTCACCTAGTTTTCATTAGGTGGACTTTTGCAAAGACCAGTGCTTGACATGTAAATAAAGTTACTATTCTATTTGATACTTTCCGGTAATGCTTGTAATAAACATGTGATGTGATGATCTTATGAACAAATAAACTAAAAGCCGTGGTTTTCTTACTGTAGATGGAGATACAAAATTCACCGTGGAAAGTTTTACTAGCAATATTGATGGGCTAATAACACCTTTCCTTTTCCTATTGCAAGCAAAAACAAATGGCAACCTCAGCCTATGAGGAAGACTACAGTCTCCAGTATGCTATGCAACTTTCAAGTGCATCAGTGCTGCCTCTGGTTTTGAAAGCAGCAATAGAGCTAGATGTGTTTGAGATAATAGAAAAGGCTGGTCCTGATGCCTTGCTCTCAGCTCCAGATATTGTCGCTCAATTTCCCACACAAAACAACCCGGAAGCCCATATTCTGCTAGACCGTAACCTCTGCCTGCTCGCAAGCCATTCTATTCTTACTTGCTCAGTGTCCACCAAGAATATTCAGGATGGTCATTCCCAGAGGTTATATGGATTAGCACCTGTGGCCAAATACTTTACCAGGAACCAGGATGGACGATCGTTGAGTCCCTTTTTAGCTATGATTCGTGACAAGGTTATGATGGATATGTGGTAAGAGACTTCATAAGTATTGCTTTTTTCATATATTATATTTTTGTTGCCGAATTGTTTGTTGCTATAGTTAGTTTGTGATTTTTCTTCTTCTTTCACTATGAAAAAACAACAGTTGCCACTTAAAAGACGCAGTTCTGGAAGGAGGGATTCCATTTGAAAAGGCTCACGGGATAAATTCGGCAGAATATCTAAAAAAAGATGCAAGATTTTGTGAGCTATTCAGCAGTTCCATGAAAAGTTTCAACATTACATTTATGGAGACAATTCTGGACATATATGATGGATTTGAAGGTATAAAATGCTTGGTGGATGTGGGTGGTGGCAATGGTTCCATCCTTAACATGATCATTACCAAGTACCCTGCAATTAAGGGTATCAACTATGATTTGGCTTTAGTTGTGGAAAGCTCACCATCATACCCAGGTATTGATCTTTTGCTTTGATCTTTTATTTTAACTTATTACTTACAAATCGAAAGGATGCTTGCCTATTCTTGAAGTTGAAACGCGACTAGTTTTATATCTAAACATTGTGTATGTGTATTTGAATTGATGAATAGTGGGCCTAGAGCCACCTTTGTGACGAGGAACATGTACCTAAAATTATTTTTGAAAGAACCGATACTCTGCTAAAATTTAAAAAGAAAAAAGAGGAACATGTACTTAAAATTATTTTTGAAAGAACCGACACTCTGCTAAAATTTAAAAAGAAAAAAGAAATTAGTCTATTTTACATGAATATGATTGTTCAATATAATTTAAATGACATGAAATGTCAGGTCAATACAAAACCAAATTAAAATATAAAAAAAAAATGAGAGAGAAATAAAAGAAAAATTATAACTAAATAATTTGAATAATAGTTTCTTAGTATGGTTTTAGTGTAGATTATTTGTACGTAAATCAATTGGAAGCTTATATCATAAGCTTCTGCTTGAGATGCCTATTGATTATTCTTTGGTAAGATAGAAAAGAAGAAAAATCTAGAAAATCATCCCCAGACCTAGAATAACCCACATCAAGGCCCTTCAAGCTATTCAAAAGTTCATGATAGTATAGGAGTTTAATTATTTATTATTTAATCCCATAATATTTTACTTAAAGATTTTTTTTTAATAAGATCACGAAATCAAATGATATAGTAGTATTTTTGAATAAAAATTGAAAATAATTAATAATTTAAATTTGATATGAATTTAAAAATAAAATATAGTATATTATATATTTTATAAAAAAATTATCACTTTTTTTTTTATTTTAGTTTCAAGATATAAATTTTCTAAGTGCAATTCCATTCAATAAAAATAATAAAAATGAATATTGAGTTGAGAAAAATTATACAAAATCTGGGTTATGCATTTTAATTTAGTATGATATTTGTTACTATTTAAAAACAACACAAATGAACATAATTATTACAAAATAAACTAAAAGAGCTAGTTGTTTTTGGTTTTGGTCACTGAGCTTTTTTTATTTTGATTGCATTTTTTAATGTGCTATTTTTTGTATTTTGTAAGTTGATGGTCTCTTATCTTTGCTTGTCCTAAAGGTTCAAAGGTTTCTATCATATTTCAAAACTTAATTACATGATAGTTTAATATGGTATTATTAAAACACAATTAAAAGACAAGAGACCAAACTGAAAACCATGACATGGTTTAACTCATTCTCACCTAATAATTCATGTGTTTATGTTGACTTATTTTTTAGTCCTTTTAGTTTTAGGATTTTTAGTTTTGATATGAAACTTCATTTATGTTATATTTTAGTCTCTAAGTTTAAGTGAAAAAAAAATATTGCGAAACAAAAAAGAAAAACAAAAGTTGTTAGTTAATCATATTTTAAAAAGAAAAAAGATTAATTTTAATATCAACAAGCCAATGAGTTCTATTATGATATTTTTTTTTTCCTTTATCTTATTGGAAAAGGTAAAACAGGATTCAGGATTATTTTTTAATTTAGAGTAATTTTTAAAAAAAAAACCAATTAAAGGTTGGTTTAAGGTTAGATATGTGTTTATTGAAGTTTATAGATTATTTCTTTGGTGTTTGCAAGAGATTGGACGATGAGAAATTAGTTTTATTGGTTCAAGAGATTAAGACATGACTTTTCGACAATTGAAGGCCGTTGAAAAGCTCTCTAGTAGGTAACATGTTGTTTGTCATTGGAGACAAAATGCCGTTTGCCCTTTTTTTTTTTTTTTTTTTTGAAATACATAGGGGACGAGCCATACACCAATTTTATAGAGAAAAAAAAGATGGCTAGTCATGTAATCCTACGAGCGCCTAGCGTACTTTGCTATAAACCATGCACTTGGCCTTTTCTGTGAACGCCTTTATGATTTTTTCTTATATTTTAATTAAATTTCATTAAAGTAAATTAATTAAGAAATATATTTAGTATAGTTTTTTATTAAATATCATTTTATTTTGACTTGGTTTTCAAATAAGATTATAGTATTTCTTTATAATATTTACGAATATTTTTTTGTGTAGTCCTTCGTTTTTTTCTGAAATTATATTCATTAGCTATACTATGCATATCTCATTATCATATAATTATATAAAAAAACTCTAAATAGTTTCCAATGGCATCCTGCGAATATTATATTATTTTTATATTTTTAAATGTGTTGGTATTGTCATTTTCAAAACATTATTTTTTTTTATTAAAACTTACTTTTCTGACTCTATTAAGGTTTTGCTTAAAAAATAATTAGGTGAAAAAATAATAAGAAAACGCATTAATTAGATAAAGAGGTTTTAATTAGAAAGATATATTTTTTATTCTTATTTAAAATCATTCAATTTTTTTTATTTATTTATTCTAATTGCTTTTGGTTTTTATCAAATAAAGCACATAGAATAGAAAAGCTATATTTTTTTTGTTGAATAGAAAAGCTATATTTTTTTGTTGTTGAGGAAAACAGAATAATAAGAAAAGAAGAAATTACAACACCAAATTACAAATTATTTTTTTGATAGAATTTAAATTATTATTTTTTAAAAAAATATTGATGTATAATTAAATTTAAAAAATCGAATAGTTTTTTCTATATAAAATCAAATATTTTAATCTATATTTATTTCTCGTTATTATTCTAATTTAGTTTTTAGTTAACACTAAGAGTTTTTTAAAAAATTTATTTAGATATATAATGCTCAATTTATAAAATTAAAGGAATGCGTTAACTTTTTTATTTAGCAATTAAGATTTTTCTTAACAATATTTATGTTTTAAATAAAAAGTTAAATTTTGATCTGAATCATAAAAAAAAAAAAAGAGGTAAACTAACTAGTAAGGACTATGACAACACAATAATATAATCAAATCAGTTAATAATTTATTATATATAACAACTAAAACTATATATCAAAGTAAGGTATGTTTTAAAACCGTTGAAGATTTTAGAAAGCAAAGGGCAACTTTTAAGGCAAAAGGTATAGAGGCTGATGATACAAGGCCAAAAAAAAGGAGGGTTATTTATTGTTTTTATTGCCAAGAGCTACTATTTATTGTTGAAAATTCATTTACGTGCTGTTTAAAATTTTTTTATTATAATTGAATTTAGTTATAATATTTAATTTAAATTCAATTAACAAATAATTTAAATTTACATGTTTAGAAAAGATAAAATTCAATTCATTTTATTTTTTATATTACCCTCCTCACTTTCATCTTATTCCTTCAAATGTCTCTAAACAAAAAAATATATATATAGGTATTTAAAAAGTTAATTTTAACATTAATTTATTCTTTTTTATTTGTACATGTTAGTCTCTTATTTATTTTGTATATTTTAAGAAATTAAATTCCATTTCAAATCCAGTTCTTAATACCCAAAATATTAAAAGATGAGATTTCATTAAAACCTCTAAATTAAATTAAATTTAAAGAGTTCCAAACATATTGTTATTTTCTTTTCGCAATATGGAATATAATTTTTTTTATTTTATGATCAAATTTAAGATATCCACCAATATTTTTATCTAAATTTTTGTTTATAACTTTTTTTAAGGACTGGATGAATTTTTTTAATTTATTTTACATTTTGGATATATTTGATTAAAGGCAGTGACAATTGGAATGTATATGATGTTAAATTTGAATTTTATTTCTGAAAATTTGTTAAATTCAAAAGGTCTTACAAATCAAAAGCTAGGCAAAGATATGCTTAAACTAAAATCATGAAGTAGTCATATATCTTTGAGATCTTGAAAATCTTAGAGTCAAAATATAAAATATCTATATTCTATTCTATAGTCATTCGAAAATAAAATTAAAATATAGTGCCATGTGCGTTCATAAACTAAGATACTCAAAAGCACAATATAATTAATGTGATTTCTTTTAGCTTTACTTTAAATGCACAGCTACTTTTTCTCTACTTTTAACATATAAAGTTATTTTTGGAATATTATATTTCAGAACTCATTTAATCAATGGCACGTGGATATTTTAATTTCTTTTTTTTTTCTTTTTTTTTTCCTTACAAATCTTACTACCACCTGGATTGAAATTATGAAATTATACATTAAGAGAACGGTTTTTCATTACACACACTAGCCATCTTCTTACGTTTCATTGTTCACATCTCTGTATGAACATTTCTTTCTTTCTTAATCACTTAAACTTTCTATTTATTTATTTATTGCCTTTAGGTCATTCAACTTTTTATTTTTCAGTCCCACCCTTATAGGTTACGTTGGTATGATTTTAGCTTACAAATAGAATTTTAAATTATTGTTAAAAAGAAAATTAAAACATGTAACAAGAAAAATTACATAGCTATTTTGTTAAAAGACACGAAAAACTTTAATTTCATCCCTCAAATTTTAAATTATACATTTGGTCCCTATGGTTTAGACTTTTTATATTTCATTCTGAAACTTTATTTTTATCACATTTATTACATCAAAACTTTTTTATATTAAAACTTTATTTTTATCATATTTTAATCCCTAAATATTGAAGGATAAGAGAGAAAATTATCTAGAAAAAAAGTGGGGAAAAAGTCTTTGCTCAACAAAATTTTGACCAAAAAATTATGAACTCGGCGTAAATGGAACTCATTTTTGAGAATGGAATTTAATAAAGGTGGTTTTACCTTTTAAATATGCTAGAAAAATATATTAAACTTATATTTTATTTTAATTTGGTTTGATTTTAGATTTTTGAATTGATTAGAAGATGTTTTAGGAATGAAAATGTTTTTAGTGAGGTTTCTAAAATATTTTTTTAGGTATTTATAAATAAAAACTAGTTGAAAATGAATTTTTTAAATCAAAAAACTCAAATTTTAATTTTCAGTCACCTTTAGTGATCATAAAATGACATGCCATCCTCTTTACTTTATTTATTTATTTTATTTTATTGATAATAGGACACTTGCCTTAGTAGATGATCTCATCTTATCTGCTAAAGCATTTTATGCTCTGGTGTTTTTATTAAGGAGAAACAATCAATCTATGATGAATAACTTAGTTGATTCAGTTTATTTTCTAATAATAAAAAAAAAAAATCAATGACAAAATAACAGGAGCACTAGACTAATGAGTAAAACTTAAAAAAGGAAAAAAAGGAAGGAAAACAGGACAAGAAAAAAATTAAAAAACGAAGAGCTCCAATCCAAGGACAAAAACTAAAGGAAAACAAAAACCAGAAATAAAGTTGATTGTACAATGCAATTCACAATCGACAATGCTCGTGGGTTTACATGTATAATTGTCTGAATAGTGTTTTACTCGATTTTTTTTTTTTTAAAAAAGCCTGACACATCTAAAATTTTTTTTATTAGCCACATGCCTAGAATTTTAAAAAAAATTATTATTTTTTAATTTAAATTTTAATTAATATATTCTCTCATTTAAAAAAAATATATTTTTGTTAATTTTTTAATTAACAATTAATATTTTTAATTCTTTTTATAATTTCATATATTTTAAAAAAATATTTTCTTACACTTGTATTTAAGTTTAAAAAGTTGTGTTTTTATTATGCATTTATAAAAGCAAAAATATAAAATTGTTTAGACATAGCAACCGAAATTGATCTATAACCAAAAAACCCATTCAAAATAAAATATTTACAGGTGGAACATATTCATTGCTTTTTCTAAGGAAAATCCGCTCTTTACTTTTAGTCTTTTAGTAATATTAACAACCCATTTTATTTAACAATTTATATATTTTTCAATTCATTTTATTATAGAACAGCATATCTTTTTGTTTCTTGATTAAAATCATGATACCCAAAAAACATATCCATAACAGCATCACTTTGTTTCCTTGCATTAGAAATCCTACCTGAAGCGTAACACAAGTGCATTGGGTAGCTGATTATCTATAACAGAGAAAAAAAAAACCAACCCTCATGGGTTATATTTTTCTCTTTCAATTATTCCTTATCATATAGATTTTTATTTCATTTTATTTTATTTTGTTGGTCTCTTTTATAGTTTCCATAATATTCTTATATTTACTTCCCATATCAAAAGCCCTTCTCCATGCAATATTGATTGTATATATGAAAACTAAAAGAAATTACCTCATCTTATGAGTGAAATTAACTAAAATCCTTCTCCAAGAACTTGAACAACTCTATTATATCATGCACACAAAGCGCCTATGAACTCTATTTTCATTTCAACCAATATCACATTTCAGGATTATATTTGAGAATCCAAGTATCAAAACCCCCAATTTTTACAAAGACAAAAAGAGTGCTAGAATTTTTACCTTCTTACATGTCGTTTTCAACCGTTTGGCTCGCACGCCCAAAAAACACAAAACATGGTTATGCTGTCTCATTCTAGTCAACCAATTTTCTTCTTAATAACCAAACTAACATTTCAATTAATTAGAAAGTAACAGAGATGCCAAATCTTATGCTAAGAAAAACAAGGGAAATCATTGTTACCCCATCTTCTGCGCAAATAACTTCCAAGTACTGCAATCACCACCATGGCTGGGCAATTACAAAAAATTTTCCACCATCAAAAAGTACTATAAAATGTAATGATCATGAAATTGCTTGATAAGGCCTTGCAGACCGGTTTTCTCATATATTGATTGATCAATTTTCCTTCAAATGTGTATAACATTATTCATTGTCGGTGAGATCTTCAGGAAACTCAGTCAGTAGGGCTTAAAGGTCATCATCTCAATGAAGAAGCTACTACAAAAGCTTCAGTCCACCTGTGACATCATCAACCACTTCAACAGGTCCTGCATATTAGTGTGAAGGAAAGAATTAGTTCAGTGAAAAGAAAACTGGTGCTTGCCACAATGATTTCAGGTCAATGGTTACTTCGCTTTTTTGTTATCTGAAAGACACTTCCATTTTCAAGTTCCTGGCGGAATTGTGGGCTAAATAGAAATCATGTAAGTCAAACACATATTTTGAAATGACAAAGTCATGATTTTAAGATCATTGAGTTGCTTAATGAGTCAGCCACCATGTTACCATAACCAAACTAAAGCCAGATTTAAATCAACAGTTGTTTGGTAAGAAGATGGGAGAAGTAATTTTATCCAATTTAACAATCCCGAGGACTAGTTATGGACAGACAAACCAGAATAACAAAACCACCTACTGAAACTCAAGGCAAAAATTGAACTGGTAAATAAATATCAGATTATCATTGCTTCTTTTCACACTCCTATTCTTAACCAGTAGCACAAGGAATCATAGAATTTACAAGGGAAAAAAAGGACTACAAAGACAGGTTTAAAAAATGGAAGCGTAGTTTACAGTATGCAGGCCCCACCAAATCGTTTCTCTTGTTAGTTTTTCAGTCATATAAGGATAGCACTGAATATATTCCGGAAAATAAGATTTGGGAGCATCCTATTATGAAAAAAGCCATGAATCAACGAATATCTCCAGTTAATTACATACTTGAACTTTGAAGGTTAACAACAAAATTCAAGTAAAAAACTTGCTGACTTGTCAAAAGTTACATTTTCTATTATCAATGTCGTAAAAGTATGTTTACTACTTTTTGCTCATAATTTCCATATTTTCTGAAAGCTAGATTATGTAGTTCATAAATTCTTACATCTAATTTTACTATTTAATAGACCATTTTTTATCTAAAGTAAAGCAAATTTAACAAACAAACTACAAATAGATCCAACACAGACAAATCATATAGCTGATATGACACAAGCATACTGGAATGGAAACTCTTACCAAGAATAGCCATCACTGTTCTTGAATCTGAATCAACAGCAACAAATGAATTTCAGTCCAACTTTTGTTAAAGACCAAATGAAAATGCACTGTAGGTAAATTGGATAGCAAGCTTGTTGGAACAGACTTTTTGGTATAAATGAGTTTAAAGAAGGAAATCAGGCATTTGGAGCAACATCCATAACCAAAAAATCAAAGTGCGAGAAAGCTTGGTTTTTCCTCAGTTTTCAAGGAAACATGCTAATCCCATTCCACTTGTTCAATTGTTCCATTAGAATATAGAAACACGTGCATACTATCAAAATCTCATGTTAACTTAAGAAAAAATATCACATTATTAGAGACTTGCAACTGCTAAAATGTTCAATGAATCAATAATATGATCACCTAGACTGTCAAAAATAGGTCTGCCTGTCTGGGGTTTGAGATACTCCCAAGTTTCTAATCCATTAACTTCACAACAAATACTTTATGGAAATTTATAAGCGTAATAACGTATCCCAAATGGCTAAATTTATAAGCGTAATAACATATCCCAAATGGCTTTGTGCTTCAAAAAAATTGAAGTGGTTTCTTGCTTCCAACTTTTAGCCAAATTCCTGCTACTGCCTCCCACCCCCACACTAACTAAAGCTCAAATGCATTTTTCTACATCCTGTTAATTTGATTCTACAAACTCATGAATTACCATTCTTCCTAAAATTTAAATTACATAAAAAAAAAAAACCATTCCAAGTGAGTTCAAGGCAAAAATAATACTCCCAAAAAAATGAAATTTTATGAGCAATCATCAATCTAAATAAAATAAAAATCAGCTTTGCAACTCACTTGGAGCAATCTGTGTTCTTCCGGCATCAATAGTAATATGGGTTGGTAGTTTAAGTGATTTTGCCCTCTCCTGTAATAGTTGAAAATGAATTCGTCAAGAATGAATCAGACCAGATAAACAACAAATTATGGAAATCATAATAAAAATAAAGGAGAACAGCGCTAAAACCATTAGAATAAAAGGTCATAGTTGAAAAATCAAACTCAGAATAAAATAGATAATAGTCTCAGCCAACAAAGCTTTAAAATTATATATAAAAAATGGCATCATAAGCTGGTTGATCTTTTTTACCTATTTAACTAGCATAACAGCAAACACAAATGCAATGGTTGAGAAAAACCTCTAAAAAGAGAAATTTTCTGCAAATATGAGCTTGGATGTTCAACTGGGATGCATTCCCAAGAATATCAAGAGGTGCTAAGCGAACTTTCCAAATTTTTGTTGAGTTCATTTTGATGTCTGCCATTTTTTTAGGATTCTCATCTGATGCACACATCAACTACAACTGATATTCAGTTTGATTGGATAAATAGGTCAATGTACCACCAGGCTGCAAATTGGCACCGGTAAAAACAAAGGTAGGTGTGGTGAATTGGGCTATAAGCTGGGAGAGGCAGCTTAAAAATTCACTTAGAAACCTAAACTTGCCATCGAGAAAGATGGTTGAAACAAGGCTAAAGGAAAATTCCTTTAACCAGAGACTAAAAAAATCCATGATATATCTCTGTGTCCAGAAAAGGAGAAAAGTTTTTGTAGCTTTAAACATATAAAACTACACATCGGGAATTCATTTGTCATCCATTTATAGACTAACAAGTTAGATGATACTGTAATATTTTTCCTTGAAATAGCAAAAAAAAAAATGATCGCATAGTATCAATTTGATGAAATTAACTGAGGGGACACAAAAAAATTTGACATACTGACTTGCAAAACAAGCATATCCTCCTCACTTTCAATTTTCACGACCACCTTTGGCTGAGCACATATCTCCCACCTGCATATTTGCAAAATATTTGAAACTGAAGAAGAAGTGGCACAAAAAGAGAAGAGAGAGAAGCAAAAGCATAACCATAAGGCCATGTCATTTAGAATAGCAAGTGTAGTACCTGTTTAAAGCCTTAGGTGCTCGGTTAAGAAGCTTTTTATACAGGCCCAAAGTTGCATGACTAAAACCAATGACAAATCACAAAAATTTAAACAGTGTTCAATTGTAGAAAAAGAACATGAAAATTAAGTGAATGAGGACTGTTAATGTTAATCTATCATTGAATAGGTGGACTGCATGTTCAAAGGAATATGGCAAAAATTTGACTCTTGTTAGTGTCGAGTAATCAACTATTTGCTAAAAGATCAAGAGAACGAACAGTCATCAAAGTAACAAACAATAATCTGCCTCAGTGCATGAAAGGAAAAGGGAAAGGTGAAAGAAGGGGATATGGTATCTAAGATCATATTTTAATCAGACAACAATTGTCGCAAAACAATAGGGTAAAAGTAGACCCTCTGGACCCTGGTGGCAACTGCTTCAACAAATAAATGAGACTGAAATATAGATCCAAATCAATAACTTCTCAACAGGCTCTATAAGCCATATGGTTATGCGACATTCAAGGTAACATCCAATAAGTTGGTAGGTGTTGGGATGCAAAAGAGGCCATGAACCACAGCATACCCAGTAAAGCAGATTTGTAACCCAACTTTTGCAAAACTAAATAATCCAAACTAACCATATCTGAAAACACTAGCCAAGGCCATTTTTACTTTTGGAAAATTTTCCACTTTTAAACTCGCTAAATGTCTCAATGTTGTTCTTCATATGCCAACATGCCAATATCATAAAACAATTTAATCATTTATTATCATGTTACTTGTACACAAAACCAGGCTGTAGTTGGTTGTTCCCTTGAAATTAGTTACAGAAGCTATTCAGTAGATGGTCTCAGTGGTCAACAAGCTAGAAAATCAGCCATCATAGGATTTCTTGATAATTGGATAATCTCTCAATTGCCAAACCATCAATTAATAAAGTTTCTACTGATGAATTGTTATACAAATGATGTCAATAACTGATATCATAATTGATTTGGGTTCACGAAAAAAGAATAATCAGCTATCTTTAAAGTTGTTTGCTTCTATCTCTAGAACTGTCTGTATATTCTACAGAGAAGAGAACAGCCTCTGGACCCAGAAAGTAATTCAAGTATCAGCTAAAACTAGTTTACTCTAGCAAATTTTAATGTCATTTTTTAGCCTCTTTAGTCTAAATCTAACAAGATTTTGAAAAAGAAGAGTAATTCTGTAAAAAGAAAGTAAGATACAGCTCCCTTGTTCCAACTAATAGCTAACACAGACAGCTCCAGAAGAATAAAGAAGGCAACCTGCATTGAGCTGCAATTTTCCCTTTCCCCATCTTAAGATCGTTTCTGACAACCAACACCTACATTAAAAAGGATAAAGAAATTAAAATAAAATCATATAAAGAAATAGTAATAAGGACATACTTCATATTTCACATGGAAAAAAAAGGCATTACCATCTTGAAATCATCAAGAATATCAGCCAGCTTATCAATCTCAAATGGTTCTTTGGACTTGTTTTTCTTGTTTCCATGATGACTACTAGGGTTAGTTTTGGTGTCTTTAACCACTTTTGGTGTTAACCTTAAAAAGACGAAAGAAGGGCAGCGTGTCCCAATGCAGTAACCTAAAGCAAGGCAGCCTGCCCCAACTAATATGGCACTAAGCCAATTCAAATCCATCAATTCAATTACTCTACCTGCAATTCAAACCCTAGATTATTACCATTATTATTATACATATAAAAACTTTAGCCTAAAAGAATATGAAAAATAGAATAAGAATCATAGTTCGGGGAGAAGCTACACCTGTGCAGTTGTTCGGAAACCGATCGCCACGAAATGATCAATTGAGATGCGCACTTCTCCTGCATCTACAATTTAGGTTAAGACCAGCAGACTACACCCTGCGTATCGAGTCGTCTTTTTATTTTTTCACTGGCTAGTTTGCTGCTGCTGCTTTGGGTGTGTGTGTGTGTGTGTGTGTGTGTATAAATAGACACACACTACCTATTTGAAGTCAGATCTTTTTCGTAAAAAAATTAAATATACAGATTTTTTCAATCTATTTTTTATATAAAAAATTAAAAATTAAAATTAAAAAACTTATGTATATATTTAATATATTAAATTAAGAATTATGTGCAATAATAAATATATAAAAAGTCATTAATAATATATAAAGATAAAAATAAAAATAAAAAAATTAAGAGTATAAAGATATTTATTATCATTATTTGAATCTTTAAAATGGTTGTGTTTAAAAACTTTGTTCATAATTAATTTTTTATTTAATTAAATTATAATAAAAATATACACATTTAAAATTGATTAAATAAAATAATAAAAAATATATTATGCAAAGTCTCACGTATTGAAAATATTATCTAAAAATAATTTTTTTAATTTTTTAATATAAAATTTATTGATATAAAACATAAAAAAAATTACAAACTAATTAGAAAATCTCTTAAAAAATTAAATGTATATAAAATAACTAAAAAATAATTGTTATTTAAAAGAGTTTATATAAACAAAATAAAAGAAATAGTGGGTATTAATTTACATTTAAACTTAAAAATTATTTTTAACAATATATATATATATATAAAAAAAAAAGTTAGATCAAAATTAAATAGGTATAACTTTTGGTTAAAAGAAGTAGTCTGTTTGGGAGAGACCTGTAAAAATATGATAGAGATTCAAAGTTTTCCTATATTTTCAAGTTATTAAATTAGGTTTTATTGAGTAAGTTGTAAAAATAGCAAGAACCCCTTTAACTTAGTTGACATAAGAAGAAATATGGTGGGAATGGACATGAGAAAGATTTTAGGAACTAAACTAAAAGGAAGACTAATAACTGCTCTTCTATTGATAATTCCCTTAGAATTAAAAGGGTTTATTGATTATAGTGCGCATTAAAGAAAAGACTAGCGTGTGTCGATGCAATTTGAAAGGGTGATTGCCTACATTTTAAGGCAATTGAAACTTCATAAAGTTAATTATCCTTTTCATCACTTAAAATTTGTCACTATCGTGTTTGCTTTAAAAATTTAAAGGCAATATTTATATGGATTTTAAATTTAATTTTTTATAAATTATAAAAGTTTGAAAAATATAATATCATATAAAGAGTTGAATATACAATAAAAAAAATACATAAAATTAATCAAAGATTATGATTAAATGTGGTTGTTCATATGACTAAGAAGCTATTAGGGTTACCACTCTTAAATTGGGTTGTATTTCTTGTTATGTAAGGATATATTCTTTTTTTATAAGGTATGATTTATAATGTTTATAATCTTAGAATTTATTGGAATATAATAAAGTGCTTGTGATTTTAAAATTTCTGTGATATGCCATATAAATGTATAAGCCGATGTATTTTAAAAATTATTATAACATAACTTCTTTTGTATTTTATTCAACTAATTACATATGAGTTGTGTGGTTTAATTGACTATCATGATATTGCTTTGATAAATTATGTTTATTGCATTTTTTATTTTTATCTAAAAATCCTCATATTAGCAATAAAAATATTTATAAATTGATAATAAAATATTCTTTTTTAAGAGCAACTATGAATGATTGATTAAAATTTTTTGTAATTAAATGTGACATTGTAGATATATATATATATATAAAAGTTCATCCAAGCAACATTGAATGAAAATTGAGAAATTAAGAAAGATAACATTGAGAAATTAAGAGAGATTGACTTTTTAGTTATGAAAAAGTTTAATAATCCACCAATTCCTCATGTTTTAGAAAGTCAACTAATATTAGAGATATTTAAAAATAAGTCTCTATCATTTAATCCATCATTATAAACAAAATTATATTTATATACACTTTTAATATCCTCGTATTATACCTTTTGTTTTTATCAATTCCAATAAAATCATCACCATATATTTTTATAAGGCATCAATACACCAACATGCCCATTTATAATTAATGGTGATGACTTTATTGGAATCGATGAAAACATAAGAGATAATATTTTGAATATTAAAAGTGTATATAAATATAATTCTATGTTATAATGATGGATTAAATGATGAAGACCCATATTTAAGCATCTTTACTATTGTTGACTTTCTAAAACATGAGAAATTGGTAGATTATCATATTTTTCATATCTTGACCTTTACACTAAACATTTATTTAATGTTGCATTGATATATATATATATATATATATATATATATATATATATAGAGAGAGAGAGAGAGAGAGAGAGAGAGAGCTGTATTTAGTAACTTAAATGTATACTAGATATACCAAAATATATGTTGCTAATTAATTTTACATTTAACCTATGATGTGAAGAAAACTACCCTTATTAAATGAGAAGTGAGATTGTAAAACTTCAACCCTAAAAAAGAGATGTCATTTTTCAAAAGCATCAATGTGTAGAAATAACATGAGTATAATAAAATAAATTGTAGGAATTTAAATGTACTAGAATGATAATGGAAAACAAGAAAAACCTAGATAAATAAATTGAGTCATATAATTTAAATACATAATGTTGATCATTATTATAATAGTATAAGAACCTATTTATATTATTATAGAGTTCAAATTTTAATCACACATGTTATTCTAATCATATATAAAAATTGTTATTAGATAAATAGATTTATCAAACTAGGAGTGTTTGACACGACCACAAGATTGATGTCTTCTTCCAAGTACAGGAGTGTCGAAATAATAAATAATGTAGCAAAACCAGGGTTGAACCATAGGGAGGTTAATTGTATAAATTATAAATAAAAATAATATAACAACAACAACAACAATAATAGTAATAATACTACTACTAATAGTAATAATAATAATAATAATAATAATACTAGTAGTAGTAGCAGCAGCAGCAGCAATAACAACAACAACAACAACAACAACAATAATAATAGAAAACGAAGAAAAAAAAAAGAAGAAGAAATATATGAGAACTTTGAGATGAAAGATTAATGTACGGATTAAACAATGATAATAACAAATGTCAAGGTTAGAGGATCCACTAATGGTATGTCAAACAAGTATAATATAAACTCTTATTATTCAATTGAAAACCACACATAAAGAAGGTTCCAATCAGATTACAAATTGTTAACATGATTACATTAGTTATCTTATTCAATTAATGCTAATACTTGTAAATGTTGTCAGGCATTCATGATTATAACTTATGTTAACAACAAATTAAGTTTTTTTCATAGCTTAGGTGTCGATTATACAATATAGTATGCACTATGAAAGTGTCAAGCATTTGTTGTACCAAGTATTATACAACATAAATCTAGATTAATCATTTAAAAGTGATTATTACTTAAAAGTATATTTTTATTAAGGTTTTATATCAACATTTTGCACTTGAAGTATTAATAACTCCTTAACTAAAGCATGTTTTATAATAACATATCTAATAATATAAGATATCTTTAATTTGTGGTAAATGTTCATTTTAAATTCAGGCCTATCATATAAATGAAAGGATTGATTGATGAGTATAAGAATTGAAATTGAAAGGACAAAGAGATGACCTCTCTTAGAAAAGAGATGTCGATGTAGTTCAAACCGGAACACTGTTCAGTAATTGAGTTATATCTGGAGTTGTAGATCTTGGATTTAGGTCTAATTTATATGGATGGAAAGGTAAGACATAACCTACAACTTTCATGTGGAGGTATGGTTTTAAAAAGGCTATTTTCAAGTCCGAATTGTAGCAACAATGAAGAAGTTCAAATCTGTCATACAGCCTATACACTGTTTAGTATTTGGCCTATATATGGAGTTCTAGAAGTCCAGATGACTCCATTTTTTTTCTTGAAAAGCTGAGACAATTTGCTACAACTTTCATGTTTTCAAGTGGCTCCAATTTTGACGTTATCAATGACGTTTTGGGCAGACAAGAGAAGATAAGGATTGTCACCAAGTCAA
>NW_011500720.1:77446-77730 GCF_000495115.2 Populus euphratica
CATAGTTTATACTGTATGGTATAACCGACACCTGAGCTATGAAAGGAACTTGATTTGTTGTTAAGTTATATTTATGCATGCCTAACAACATTTACAAGTATTAACATTAATTGAATAAGATAAATAATGTAATCATGTTAACAATTTATAATCTGATTGGAACCTTCTTTGTGAGTGGTTTCCAATTGAATAATAAGAGTTTATACTATACTTGTTTGACATACCATTAGTGGATCTTCTAACCTTGATATTTATTGTTATCA
Source organism: Populus euphratica (assembly GCF_000495115.2). Lineage (NCBI taxonomy): Eukaryota > Viridiplantae > Streptophyta > Magnoliopsida > Malpighiales > Salicaceae > Populus > Populus euphratica. Next base: position 77,710 of record NW_011500720.1, read on the forward strand.
TTATTTAATCCTTTGTTAATC
>NW_011500720.1:77764-78891 GCF_000495115.2 Populus euphratica
CTTTATTATTATTATTATTATTATTATTATTATTATTATTATCTACTACTACTACTACTACTGTTATTATTCTTATTGTTGTTATTGTTGTTGTTACTATTGTTATTGTATTATTATTATCTATAATTTATACAATTAACCTTCCTATGGTTCGACACTGGTCTTGTCAGGTTATTTATTACTTCAACACTCCGTCACTTGAGAGAAAACATCAATCTTTTGGTCATGTCAACAAGAAAAATATTAAAGAGTGAACAAGATAACGATTACAAAACATGTTAGCATCAAACATTAAAGTCCATATTAAGTTTACACTATACTTATTCTTACACTATTAATGTAACCTTTTCACTTTGACATAATAAACTTAGTTAAACATAATGAAAGAAAAAAAATAAAATAAACAAAATAAAACATAAATAAGATAAAAGTTAACTCAGTAAAGAAAAGGATTTGAAAGGCATAAACAAGATATTAATGAAAATAAAACTTAAGCATTACAAAAATACAAAGAGAGAAAGCAAGAGCATGATCTTAATCTGAAAACCAAGATGCTTAAATGCATGGCAAATGCCTTCTTTTATAGCCAAAATTAGAAACTATTAATTTGATGACTAATTGATGAGTGGGTGACTAACTCTTGACTTGGTGACAATCCTTATCTTCTTTTATCTGCCCAAAACATCATTGATAATGTCAGAATTGGAATCACTTGAAAACATGAAAATTATAGAAAATTATCTCAACTTTCCAAGAAAAAAAATAAAGGTCATTTGGACTACTAGAACTCTAGATATGGATCAAACACTAAACAGTATTCAGGCTACATAACAGATTCAGATTTCTTCATTGTTGTTACAATTTGGACTTAAAAATTACTTTTTTAAATCTTAAACTCCTATGAAATTATAGGTCTATGTCTTACCTTTCTATTCATATAAAGTAGATATAAATTTGAGATCTAGAGATTCAAATATAACCCAATGACACGACGAAAAGATTGATGTCTTCTCCCAAGTGCAGGAGTGTCGAAGTAATAAATAACCCGGCAAGACCGGGGTCGAACCACAAGGAGGTTAATTGTACAAATTATAAAAAACAATTAAAAAACAACAATAACAACAACA
>NW_011500720.1:83768-90939 GCF_000495115.2 Populus euphratica
TGGTATCAGACTTGTTATTATAAAACATGTTTTAGTTAAGGAGTTATTGATACTTCAAGTGCAAAATGATGATATAAAACCTTGATAAAAATACACTTTTAAGTGTTAATCACACCTTTCTACCAGCTTATTACTAGTTCCTAGTAATTAAAGCGTTAAAATAGAAAAATAATTTGCAAATTCCATAAAGTAAGGTATTCATTATTCAACTTTCGTTAATCTATCCAAATAAACAAACTCTCATTAAATTTATATATCTGCTCACTACCTCTTAAATAAGATATTAATAAACCTTCCTTTTGTGCTCCATATATCAACATATAGTTATGGGGCTTTTTTTAGAAGAAAATAAAATTTATGTTCTAATGTTTAAGGTTAACTTCCTTATGTTGGGATTTTTTTTCTTTTTCTTTTTAAGTATATATAAATGTAACTTAACAGACAATACATCTTTAACCTATGTAACGAGCTTTCGGCTAATGACTCCCAGACCAGTTGGTCTTAGGGTATTAGGTGTTTAGACACCCCTACGAGCTTAGTAACTCGGGTTGCAGATACTGATACATATATAGTGCAATGTTTGATTCCCTTAAGTTTTTCTCCTCATCCTATGTAATAATTGTTGGGCTAATAGCTCCCAAGTTAGTTAACTTTAGGGTATTAGGTGTTAAAACACCTCTTCAAGCTTAATTATTTAGGTTAGGGAGGTTACGAAACCAAACTTATCTACATTTTTATTATCATTATTTTTTTTGCTTTTTTTTTCTTTTTTTCAAATTATATACAATCCCTTTTTCTTAGTTGTTACCTTTAACAAAAGAACATAAATAATATAATAATTGAATGTGCAACCCACAATCATATGTTAAAGTGTATGTGTGAAAATTAAGGTTTAAGAATACATGTTAAATGAGTCTATGAGCAAAATTAAGTGATAACAGTGCAAGATTTTGTAAACCTAAATATTTCAAGAAATATTATGATAGACCTTATTATGAATATTGCAAATAACCATTAAAAAATGTTAACCAAGAAACGTCTCAAGAGTCAATAAAATTCCTCCTTACTCTGCCATCTTAATAACAACAGTTTGTAAATGGTTTATGAAAAAAAAAACACAGTTAGTTTTTTTTTAATATCAACTACTACCCATTCTCTCCAACCAAAACGAGATAGTGTCCTCAATGTTCTAAGGTAGAAAGATAGAGTATAGAAGACATCACCTGAAACACTGAACACTAACAAACCTGAAATACACTTAAACAAATATAAAAAACAACAAAATACAAATATTATGCTATTAATAAAATCAAAAGACACAAGTTTTTACAAACTAAGACTTAAATCATAGTTGTGATTGTGGCTCATATCTTCCCTTGGTTTTACGTTCAAGAATGGCTTAAACGCCCTCTGTGGGTTAGGGATAGGCTTCTTAGGGATAGGCTTCTCATCTAGTTTTCTTAAAAATTGGAGATTAGTATTTAAAAGTGTTTTTTTATCAAGGTCTTATGTCATCATTTTGCACCTGAAGTATCAATAACTCCTTAACTAAAGCATGTTTTATAATAATATATCTAATAATATAAGATACCTTTAATTTATGGTAAATATTCATTTTACATGGAGGCCTATCACATAAATGAAAGGATTGATTGATGAATTTAAGAACTGAAATTGAAAGGACAAAGATATGGCCACACTTAGAAAAGAGATGTCGGTGTAGTTTAAATCAAAACAATATTTAGTAATTAGGTTATATCTAGAGTTGTAGGTCTTAGATTTAGGTCTACTTTATATGGATGGAAAGGTAAGACATAGGCCTATAACTATCACAGAGAGTTGACACGACTAACAGATTGATGTCTTCTCCCAAGTGTAAGAGTGTCGAAGTAATAAATAACCCGGCAAGACCAGGGTCGAACCACAAGGAGGTTAATTGTATAAATTATAAACAACAATTATATACAACAACAATAGTAACAATAACAACAACAATAATAATAGTAGCAATAATAATACTAATAATACTAGTAGTAGTAGTAGTAGTAGTAGTAATAGTAATAATAATAATAATAATAATAATAATAATAATAATAATAATAATAATAATAATAACAACAACAACAACAACAACAATAATAATAAAGAAGAAGAAGAAGAAAAGTTGATGAGAACTTTTAGATGGAAAATTAACGAATTAAATAATGATAACAAACAATGTCAAGGTTAGAGGATCCACTAATAGTATGTCAAATAAGTATAGTATAAACTCTTATTATTCAATTGGAAACCACACACAAACTAATTTCTAATGGTATATCAAACAAGTATAGTATAAACTCTTATTATTGAATTGGAAACCACACACAAAGGAGGTTCCAATCAGATTATATATTGTTAACATGATTACATTAGTCATCTTATTCAATTAATGCTAATACTTGTAAATTTCGTCAAGCATTCATGATTATAACTTATGTTCACAACAAATCAAGTTCCTTTCATAGCTCAGGTATCGGTTATACCATACAGTATGTGCTATGAAAGTGCCAAGCATTTGTTGTACCAAGTGTTATACAACATAAATCAAAATTAGTCATTTAACAAGCAAAGTATTAAAGAGTGAACAAGATAACAAATACAAAACATGTTAGTATCAAACATTAAAGTGCATATTAAGTTTACACTATACTTATTCTTACACCACTAGTGTAACCTTTTCACCTTGACATAATAAACTTAGCTAAACATAATGAAAGAAAGGAAAATAAATAAACAAAATAAGAACATAAATAAGATAAGAGTTAACTAACTAAAGGAAAGGAAATGAAAGGCATAAACTTGATATTAATGAAAGCAAAGCATAAACATTACAAAAAATACAAAGAGAGAAAGGAAAAGCATGATCTTGATCTGGAAACCAAGATGCCTAAATGCATGGCAAATGCCTCCTTTTATAGGCCAAAATTAAGAACTATTGATTTGATGACTAATTAATGACTGGGTGACCAACTCTTGACTTGGTGACAATCCTTATCTTCTCTTGTCTACCCAAAACGTCATTAATAACATCAAAATTAACTTTTGACTTGGTGACAATCCTTATCTTCTCTTGTCTGCCCAAAACGTCATTGATAACGTCAAAATTGGAGCCAGTTGTAAACATGAAAGTTGTAGGCAATTGTCTCAGCTTTCTTGTGTAAAAATTTCAGCTCATTTGGACTTCTAGAACTCCAGATATGGCCAAAATACCGAACAGTGCTCGGGCTGGAAGACAGATTCGGGCTTCTTTGTTTTTGCTACAATTTGGACTTGATAATGGCCTTTTTAGATCTTGGGCTCCATATGAAAGTTGTAGGCCTATGTCTTACCTTTCTATCCATATAAGTAGACCTAAATCTGAGATCTACAGCTCCATATATGACCCAATTACCGAATAGTATTCCGGTTTGGATTGCACCGGCATCTCTTTTCTAAGTTTGGTCATCTCTTTGTCCTTCCAATTTCAATTCTTAAATTCATCAATCAATCCTTTCATTTATGTGATAGACCTGCATTAAAAATAGACATTTACCACAAATTAAAGGTACTTATATTATTAGATATATTATTATAAAACATGCTTTGGTTAAGGAGTTATTGATACTTCAAGTGCAAAATGATGATATAAAACCTTGATAAAATATACTTTTAAGTATCAATCAAAAGCCCAAGATTTAATAAAGTCATTTTCAAGTCCAAATTGTAGCAACAATGAAGAAGTCTGAATCGATCCTGCAGCCCGAATATTGTTCAGTGTTTGGCAGATATCTGGAGTTCTAAAAGTCTAAATGACCTCAATTTGTTTTCTTGGAAAGCTAAGACAATTTTCTACAACTTTCATGTTTTCAAGTGGATCTAATTCTGATATTATCAATGACGTTTTGGGAAGACAAGAGAAGATAAGGATTGTTACCAAGTCAAGAGTTGGCCACCCACTCATCAATTAGTCATCAAATCAACAGTTTTTAATTTTGGCCTTTAAAAGGAGGCATTGACATCTTGGTCTCCAGATCAAGATCATGTTTTTGTTTTATGTTTTTGTATTTTTATGATGTTTAAGTTTTATTTTCATTAATATCTTGTTTATGCCTTTCAATTACTTTCCTTTAGTTAGTTAATTTTTATCTTATTTATATTCTTATTTTATTTATTTATTTATTTTTCTTTTATTATGTTTAGTTAAGTTTATTATATGAAAGTGAAAAGGTTATACTAATGATGTGAGAATAAGTATAGTGTAAACTTAATATGAACTTTAATGTTTGATACTAACATGTTTTGTATTTATTGTCTTGTTCACTCTTTAATACTTTGCTTATTAAATGACTAATCTTGATTTATATTGTATAACACTTGGTACAACAAATATTTAGCACTTTCATAGCCCATACTGTATGGTATAACCGACACCTGAGCTATGAAAGGAACTTGATTTGTTGTTAACATAAGTTATAATCATGAATGATTGATGAGATTTACAAGTATTAGCATTAATTGAATAAGATAACTAATGTCATCATGTTAACAATTTGTAATCTGATTGGAACCTCCTTTGTGTGTGGTTACAATTGAATAATAATAGTTTATACTATACTTGTTTGACATACCATTAGTGGATCCTCTAACCTTGACATTTATTGTTATCATTATGCAATCGTTACATAAATCTTTCACCTTAAAGTTCTCATCAACTTTTTTTTTTCTTATTCTTTTTTATTATTATTATTACTACTACTACTACTACTATTTTTATTATTATTGTTACTATTATTCTTGATATTATTGTTATTGTATTATTGTTATCTATAATTTATATAATTAACCTCCTTGTGGTTCGACCTCGGTCTTGTCGGGTTATTTATTACTTCGACACTCCTGCACTTGGAAAAAGATATCAATCTTTTGGTTGTGTCAACGGGCAAACATGATCTTTGTTATTCAGATCCCAACACTATGTCGAGCATGTTCTTTATGGAAATGAGGTCATAAATCATGAGATGCATAATGCATATCTCCCCTAAGGTATGCCTCAAAAGTCAGTAAAAGATTATCTAAAGATTCCTTATATTTTGAAATAAATCCTGACTTTTGACAATTTTCACAAGCTTTGCAGAATGCATATGAGTCCTTGAACATAGTGGGCCAATAAAATCGATTTTGAAAGATTTTTGTAGCTGTTTTTTTTTACGAGAAATAACTCCTACATACTTTAAAATAACAAAGTTTAATGACATTACTTACCTCATTGTTGGGAATGAATGTTTGAAATATTTGATAAGGGCAATATTTGTATAAGTAAGGGTTATCCCAATAAAAGTTTTGCACATAGCTCAAAAACTTTCTTTTGTCTTGGGTACTCCAATGAGCTGACAAATCTCCTAAAGCAAGAAAATTGATATTTTTATCATACCAAGGTATTGGACTAAAAGAAAGTAAGGATTCATCAAAAAAGTAATCATTGATTAGTGTGATGTTCGATGTCGAATTGTTGTCACTCTTGATAAAAGATCCGTATTAACGTTTTCGGTGCCTTTTTCATCTGTGATTTCTTCATGAGAATAAATCATTTGTAAATCTTTAGATTTATCAAACTCAATTTTACTTAAGGTATATTCAAGTTTATTATAAACTAATTCTTCAATGTGATCTACTTCTTGTAAATCATTATTATCTCCAGGTTGCTTGGTGATTAGTACTTAAAAGTGCATTTTTATCATGGTTTTATATCATCATTTTGCACTTGAAGTATCAATAACTCCTTAACCAAAGCATGTTTTATAATAATATATCAAATAATATAAGATACCTTTAATTTGTCGTAAATGTTCATTTTAAATGCAGGCCTATCACATAAATGAAAGGATTGATTGATGACTTGAAGAACTTAAATTGCAAGGATAAAGAGATGGCCAAACTTAGAAAAGAGATGTCGGTGCAATCCAAACCGGAACACTGTTCGGTAAATGGGTCATATCTGGAGCTATATATCTCAGATTTAGGTCCAATTTATATGGATGGAAAGGTAAGACATAGGCCTACAACTTTCATATGGAGCCCAAGATCTAAAAAGGCCATTATCAAGTCCAAATTGTAGCAACAACAAAGAAGCCCGAATCTGTCTTCCAGCCCGAGCACTGTTCGGTATTTTGGCCATATCTGGAGTTCTAGAAGTCCAAATGAGCTGAAGTTTTTACACAAGAAAGCTGAGACAATTGCCTACAACTTTCATGTTTGCAACTGGCTCCAGTTTTGACGTTATCAATGACGTTTTGGGCAGACAAGAGAAGATAAAGATTGTCACCAAGTCAAAAGTTGGCCACCCACTTATCAATTAGTCATCAAATCAATAGTTCCCATTTTTGGCCTATAAAAGGAGGCATTTGCCATGCATTTAGGCATCTTGGTGTTCAGATCAAGATCATGCTCTTCCTTTCTCTCTTTGTATTTTTTATGCTTTGTTTTCATTAATATTAAGTTTATGCCTTTCATTTCCTTTCCTTTACTTAGTTAACTTTTATGTTCTTATTTTGTTTATCTATTTTGCTTTCTTTCATTATGTCTAGCTAAGTTAATTATGTCAAGGTGAAAAGGTTACACTAATGGTGTAAGAATAAGTATAATGTAAACTTAATATGGACTTTAATGTTTGATACTAACATGTTTTATATTTGTTATCTTGTTCACTCTTTAATACTTTGCTTGTTAAATAACTAATCTTGATTTATGTTGTATAACACTTGGTACAACAAATGCTTGGCACTTTCATAGCCCATAATGTATGGTATAACCGACACCTGAGCTATGAAAGGAACTTGATTTATTGTTAACATAAGTTATAATCATGAATGCTTGACGAGATTTACAAGTATTAGCATTAATTGAATAAGATGACTAATGTAATCATGTTAACAATATATAATCTGATTGGAACCTCCTTTGTGTGTGGTTTCCAATTCAATAATAAGAGTTTATACTATACTTGTTTGATATACCATTAGTGGAACCTCTAACCTTGACATTTGTTATTATCATTGTTTAATCGTTACATTAATATTCCATCTCAAAGTTCTCATCTTCTTCTTCTTCTTCTCCTTCTTTTTCTTTATTATTATTATTATTATTATTATTA
>NW_011500720.1:91047-93004 GCF_000495115.2 Populus euphratica
CGAGAAAGGGACGTCCTAAAATAACAGGAAATGAATTACATGCTTCAACAGGTTTTGTGTCCAAGACAATAAAATCCACAGGATAAATGAATTTATCAACTTGTACTAATACATCTTTAACTATTTCTCTAAGCACTTTTATAGATCTATTAGCAAGTAAGAGAGTTACAGAAGTTGGTTTTAACTCACCTAGATTGAGACTTTGAAAAACTGAATATAGAAGTAAATTCACAGTAGCTCTAAGATCAAGGCTTTTTTAATTTTATGTTCTCTAATAAAGCAAGAAATTGTCAAACAACCAGTGTCTTTATATTTCAAAGCATTATTATTCTGAAGAATGACACTTACTAGTTCGATTAAAAAGGCTTTCTTTTTCACATTCGGTTTTCTCTTCACGGTGCACAAATCTTTCAAAAATTTAGCATAAGAAGGAACCTGTTTAATAGCATCCATCAATGATATATTGATCCTTACCTGTTTAAAAGTTTCAAAGATTTCAGATTTGTAACTGACTTTTCTTTATTCGGTCATGGCATGAGGAAATGGAAGTGCTGGTAGGGAATTAGTCTTTTTTTTTGTAATTTTTATATTCAACCCCTTCCTTACCCTGAGATTGACTTATCATCTTTCTCACAAGATTCAAGAGTGGGTTTTTCAATAACCTTACCACTAGGAAGAGTAGTGACTGATTTGACTTGATCCATGTGTTGGCTTCCAGAACTACTTGCATTTGCATTGTATTGCCCTTTAGAATTTTGCTATGGTTAAGATGGAAACTTACTTTTCTCTTGAAAATTAAAAGCAGATGTAAATTTTGCTAGAGTATCTTTAAAATCTGTCATGCTTTGAGCAAGTTGAGTGTTGATTGTCTCTTGTTTTTCAATGAATACATACAATGTTTCCTCAAGATTTTTTCTAAGAGGTAAAGCATAAAGAGGTGGAGCATAAAGAGGTGCATATTCATGAGAATTTTAAAAATTATGACATGCTTGAAATGGTGGTTGTGAAGTTTGTGCATCACTATTATCACTCTTCTAACTGGAATTTGGGTGATTTCTCCAACCAGGGTTGCATTTTTATGAGTATGGGTTATGATTGGGCCTTTGAAAAGAGTTTAAAGCATGAGCTTGTTCATAGAGACATTCTTTAAACGAAGGTAAAGTTGGACAATCATTGATTAAGTGTTCATTTATTTCACAGATTTGACACACAATGTCTTAAACATATTTTAATTAACCACTCTTTTTTAATTCTAGTGCCTCAACTTTTCTAGCTAAAAATACAAACTTGGCTTGGAGGTCATAATTTTTTCCAAAGTTGTACATACCTTCACTAGATGTATGAGGTTGAGTTTTACTCGGTACCTCATAAGTACTTGTGGTGTCCCAATTTTAAGCATTTTTAGCTAACAAGTCTAAGTACTCCATTGCTTTATCAAGGTCTTTATCTTCAAAAGTTCCATTGCACATCAATTCAACCATTTGCCTGTCTTTAGGTATTAACCCTTCATAAAAATGTGAAACCAATCTCCATATTTCAAAACCATGATGAGGGCAAGTATTAAGCAAGCCTCGATACCTATCCCAAAATTGATAAAATGTTTCTCTTGGTTTTTAAGTGAAAATGGTGATTTGTCTTTTGAAAGAGTTTGTTATGTGAGATGAAAAAAGTTCTTTAAAAACTGTTGTTTCATTTCATCTCAAGTACGAATGGATCCAACTCTTAAATTTTATAGTCATATTTTAGCTTTATCTTTTAATAAAAAAAGAAAAAAGCTTTAATCTGATGGTGTTCATGCTACAATTTGAGTCATTATACATATTGCAGACCTCCTTAAATTCCCTTAAATGCAAGTATGAATTTTCTAAATCTAAATGATTAGTACTTAAAAGTGCATTTTCATCAAGGTTTTATATCATCATTTTGCACTTGAAGTATCAATAACTCCTTAACTAAA
>NW_011500720.1:93104-93717 GCF_000495115.2 Populus euphratica
ATAATATAAGATATCTTTAATTTACGGTAAATGTTCATTTTAAATGCAGGCCTATCACAAAAATGAAAGGATTGATTGATGACTTTAAGAACTTAAATTGCAAGGGCAAAAGGATGACCAAAATTAGAAAAGAGATATCAGTGCAATCCAAATCGGAACACTGTTCGATAATTGGGTCATATCTGGAGCTATAGATCTCAGATTTAGTTCTATTTTATATGGATGGAAAGGTAAGACATAGGCCTACAACTTTTATATGGAGCCCAAGATCTAAAAAGGCAATTTTCTTTAGGTCTACTTTATATGGATGGAAAGGTAAGACATAGGCCTATAACTTTCATATGGAGCCCAAGATCTAAAAAGGCCATTATCAAGTCCAAATTGTAGCAACAAGAAAGAAGCACGAATCTGTCCTCCAACCCGAGCACTGTTCAATATCTTGGCCATATCTGGAGTTCTAGAAGTCCAAATGAGCTGAATGTTTTACACAAGAAAGCTGAGACAATTGCCTACAACTTTCATGTTTTCAAGTGGCTCCAATTTTGACGTTATCAATCACGTTTTAGGCAGACAAGAGAAGATAAGGATTGTCACCAAGTCAAGAGTTGGCCAC
>NW_011500720.1:94310-94836 GCF_000495115.2 Populus euphratica
GTGCTTGGCACTTTCATAGTTCATACTGTATGGTATAATCGACACCTGAGCTATGAAAGGAACTTGATTTGTTGTTAACATAAGTTATAATCATGAATGCTTAACGAGATTTACAAGTATTAGCATTAATCAAATAAGATGACTAATGTAATCATGTTAACAATATATAATCTGATTGGAACCTCCTTTGTGTGTGGTTTCCAATTCAATAATAAGAGTTTATACTATACTTGTTTGATATACCATTAGTGGAACCTCTAACCTTGACATTTGTTATTATTATTGTTTAATCCTTACATTAATATTCCATCTCCAAGTTCTCATCATCATCTTCTTCTTCTCTTTCTTTATTATTATTATTATTACTACTACTACTACTACTACTACTACTACTACTACTTCTTCTTCTTCTCTTTCTTTCTTTATTATTATTATTATTATTATTATTATTATTATTATTATTATTATTATTATTATTATTATTATTATTAGTATTAATATTATTATTATTATTATTATTATTATT
>NW_011500720.1:94934-97001 GCF_000495115.2 Populus euphratica
TTGTTGTTATTATTATTATTGTTGTTGTACTATTGTCGTTTATAATTTGTACAATTAACCTCCCTGTGGTTCGACCCCGGCCTTGCCGGGTTATTTATTACTTCGACACTCCTGCACTTGGGAGAAGACATCAATCTTTTAGTCATGTCAAGCTTTTGGTGCTGTTGCCGGGGAGGTAAGTTCTTGTATAAATTATAGTAGTTATTTTATTTTCTCTTTTCACTTTTCTTGTATATAACTTTGTTTCTTTTCTCTTGTTTCTTCTTCTTTTATTTTCTTCTTCCTTTTATTTTATTCCTACACGTGCATGAGAGTGTGGTCACGTACATCAAGTGGTATTTTTTTGTTTTCTTCTTCCTTTTATTCTATTCCTACACGTGCATGAGAGTGTGGTCACGTACATCAAGTGATAGACTTTGTAGGGTATCCTTATCATTATTTAAAATTGAAAGAGCTTTACTTGATCTTGGAGCTAGTGTGAATTTACTTCCATATTCAGTTTTTCAAAGTCTCAATCTAGGTGAGTTAAAACCAACTTCTATATCTCTTTTACTTGCCGATAGATCTGTAAAAGTGCCTAGAGGAATAATTGAAGATGTGTTAGTACAAGTCGATAAATTCATTTATCTTGTGGATTTTATTGTCTTGGACACACAACCTGTTGAAGTATGTAATTCATTTCCTGTTATTTTAGGACGTCCATTTCTTGCAACTTCTAATGCATTGATTAATTGTAGAAATGGACTGATGAAGCCATCATTTGGAAACATGACATTGAAGATGAATATTTTCAACATTTGCAAGCAACCTAGAGATGATAATGATTTACAGGAAGTGGACTTTACTGAAAAATTAATTCATGATCAATTTCCAACCACTTCTAGTGAAATTGAGATTGATGAATCTGATGATTTGCAAATGATTTATTTTCAGGAAGAATCAAAGACAAGTAATTGGAGGCCACAAATTGAGGAATTGCCACCACGATCAATTAAGTCGATACCTTCAGGTGTTCAACCACCAAAACCTGATTTGAAGTCGTTGCCATCCAATCTCAAATACTCATTTTTGAGAGAAAATGAAACTTTTCCGGTAATAATCTCTTCCAAACTTAATGCACATCAAGAAGGTAAGTTATTACAAACTCTGAAAATGCACAAAAATGCATTAGGATGGACTATAGCTGATATAAAAGGAATTAGTCCTTTGATTTGTACACAGAATTTATTTAGAGGAAAATGCTAAACCCTCTAGAGAAATGCAACAAAGGCTAAATCCTAATATGAAAGAAGTAGTGAAAAATGAAGTCATTAAGCTTCTAGATAATGAAATCATTTATTCTATTTCTGACAGCAAATGGGTAAGTCCTACCCAAGTTGTACCCAAGAAGTCTGGAGTCACTGTGATAACAAATGAGAACAATGAGTTAATTCCCACTAGAACTGTTACTGGTTGGCGCATGTGCATTGACTATAGGAAACTTAATTCAATGACTAGAAAAGATCATTTTCCTTTACCTTTCATGGATCAAATCCTAGAAAGAGTTGCAGGTCATGAATTTTATTGTTTCCTAGATGGCTATTCGGGTTACAACCAAATTGAAATTGCATTGGAAGATCAAGAAAAGACTACTTTCAGATGTCCATTTGGTGCTTTTGCATATCGAAGGATGCCTTTTGGATTATGTAATGCACCAACCACATTTCAAAGATGCATGCTTAGTATATTTAGTGATATGGTTGAACATTTTCTTGAGATTTTCATGGATGATTTTTCTGTTTTTGGCGATTCATTTGATAATTGTTTGACTAACTTAGAAAAGGTTTTGACTAGGTGTGAAGAGAAGAATCTTGTGCTGAATTGGGAAAAATGTCGTTTTATGGTAACAAACGGCATTGTACTTTGTCACATTGTTTCATCAAAAGGAATTGAGGTTGACAAATCTAAAATCGAGTTAATTGCAAACTTGCCAACACCAAAATCTCTTAAAGATGTTAGATCATTCCTAAGACATGCTGGTTTTTATAGAAGGTTCATCAAAGATTTTAGTGTAATATCTAAGCCTTT
>NW_011508327.1:0-779 GCF_000495115.2 Populus euphratica
TGGTTGAGGAGGTTAAAAAATACAAAGATTAAAATTTGACAATATTTTATTGACCCATGACAGCTCTGTTGACAAAGAAAATTCAATGAGTAGGAAAAGTCTAAAATAAGATGTTTATGGACTCAATTAAATTTTATTGAAGGTTTAATTGAATTTATGGAGAGTTTGATTGCAAGAAAAATTAATTTTGGAGTCAATTTAGGCTTTAATTGGAAGAAATTAAAGTTTCGGGTCAAATTATATTTTTTGAAAGTTAATTTGGTCAAATCAGGGGTTTAATTGCATAAATATTGAAGTTTGATGGTCAATTAGAGATTTAATTGAAGAAATCCAAAACCAAGGATCAAAATGAAAGAAGCGTGTAAGTAGAGGAGCTGGAATTAAAACCGGTCAGATGCTCAATTGAAGAAATTATAAGTTTATTGCTCAATTGAGGGTCAAATTGCATAATATCAAGACCAAGGACCAAAGTGAAAAAGGCAGCCAACTATAGCTATAGGGCCGCTGTTGGATTTTGGCAGGGATACAATTACATTAATTTTTAAATCAAAATTGCAATTTAGAACTTGATTGATAAAATTAAAAAATTAAGGATCAAAGTGAAACTTAATAGGTTTTTGCCGCATGTTCATTTAAATGAAACAATGTAGTGAAACTTAATAGATTTTTGCCGTCTGTTCATTTAAATGAAACAATGTATTTTGACCAAAATGACGTCGTTTCATTCACTATTAAAAAAAATAAAAACTCAAAATGGTGTTGTTTTGAACAACACCTAT
>NW_011508326.1:0-779 GCF_000495115.2 Populus euphratica
AACATGAACATGAAGTCCCGAAACCATGATAATCATCAGAACTTGATATCGCACTTGTTGCTCCCAGCAACAGAAGGCCCGTTCAAACGAATCTTCAAGTCATCACACTCAACCTTGGGCTTGAATCTTGCAGTCTTGACCTTACCAAGCTTGAACTTAACCCTCAAAGACAACTCCAAGGTAATACTATAAAGCCCATTTGCTTTTTCGCTGTTAAATTGCGTCAACTCTTCACCTTGAAGGGTAACAGGTTGTGTGCCGCTAAAAACCACATTCAAGACAGTAGTGTTCTTGTGTCCTTGATAGAACGGAGTCAAGGAACTATAACCAAACCTCTGGCCCTCATAAAAGGCTTTGGCCTCTACCCTGTTATAGTAAATTCCAATCTTCTTGTTGGGGTTGCGGATGTTGACGTTAAAACTGAGGTTGTAGCGGAGCATGTTGTTGGTGTAGTTGAACTCGGATAAAGCAACGTCCGTGACATGAAACTTGACCTTGTTAATGGGACGGAATATGAGCCAGACAATAAGAATGAAGAGGCCAATAAGCGTGAGCACGGTGATGATCACTTTGAGGAGGAAGGTGACGAGACAGCAGCAGCCACAGTCAGAGCCACGGCCAGGACGGTGGTAGCGTTGTGTAGGTGGGATTGCTGGACCATAATAGGCGCCATTCAGGCCTTGTTTCTCTGCCATGACAGAGTTGTTGGGCTTGATCAGAAGGCGAAAAGAGAGTAGACAAATATGCTTCAAAAGATGAAAACAAGTTCTATGATCGAT
>NW_011508329.1:0-778 GCF_000495115.2 Populus euphratica
GCTAAGTCTCTTTTAGTGGGGCTTAGTTCTATTTTAATATCTTTTTTCTTCCTCCAATTTTATTATTTAGTTTTAGTTTTTATTGAATTTTATATTTTAATATTAAATTAAAAATAAATTAATTTAACTCAATAGGTTTATAACTTAAATAGCAGGTTTGACAAATTCACCTAAATTATTTTTATTCTTATTTTTTTTAGCTTTCCTAGTTGATAATAAAATTATATCAGGTTAGGTCTATTTTAGCCTGACTTGATTTTTTTTTTTAATATCCTTTTTCCTTCTTCATCCGATTTATAATTTAGATTGAGTTTTTATTGAATTTTATTTTTTAATATTAAATTGAAAATAAACTAATTTAACTTAGTAAAATTTTATTTTTTTTATTTTTTTGTACCTACCTAGTTAATTATAAAATCATGTTAAGATAACTTTTATATAATTTAATTTAAAATTTAAACTAAGTAAAAGGTTAGTAGAACGTTTATAATTTAGAATCATTATACGAGATTTAATTACAATGTTGAAAAAATTACTTATGACCTAGTTATTATTCTTTTCATGTTAAAAACAATTTTAGTTAAAGCCTACAACGAGAACACATAAAATAAACTAGTTATTATCTAAAAAGCATGAATTATGTGGAAATCTTTTTATCTGAAAAGAAAATCATTCATGATTTTAAACACGAGTTATTTTTTTTTATATAAAGGAAGGGTAAATATATAGCCTAGAAGGTTTAGTAGAATTCTTGGGTAATGCAGCTTGTAGCAATAAG
>NW_011508331.1:0-777 GCF_000495115.2 Populus euphratica
ATTTAAGAATATTTTAAACAAAATTTAAAAAGAAATATTTTTTATTTATTTTAAATTAATATATTTTCAATTCATTTTAATATATTAATATCAAATATAATTTAAAAAAATAAAAAAATTATTAATATATATTTTAGTACGAGAAATTATTTAAAAAATAATTGCAATTATTCTCAATAAACTTAAAAAAACAAACAATTCTTTATAAATTATCTCACTATTTCCGCTTTCATCCAAACAACTTCTTCTACTTTGATTCCAAAACTTGGAGCAGAGCAATTTAATCCGACGAGATTAGCGTGTAAAAAATAGAATAGTTTGCAAATGACTTCAATGCATTTTAATGCATGAAGTGTTTCTATTTATAGATAAGTTCGTCACATTTGTGTATATATAAATTGAATACATTTGAATATTCGAAACACAATCATATATCAGCATTATCTTCGAATGGATTGACTGTTGATTCAGCAAATTGTTTTGATTTGAATTGTGCGTGATCATTGGCTGTATTTGCTGCCGTGGTTTTATGCTGAATGAGGTGTTGAATTAGCACTTGATTGCTGAGAAATAGATGATGTCTTAACCATTATTATTACCCCCATCACAAGGGCTGACCTGTTCAGAAAATCAGGTTCTAAGTCAATCAGAAAAAATAAAAAAAATTATTTGGAATTTTAATATCTCACATAAAAAAATTTTAAAATAATAAATATAAATATAAACTATAAAAAAAATATGAGATATGAAATATAATATAGTTATCCAACTTTAAAA
>NW_011508330.1:0-777 GCF_000495115.2 Populus euphratica
CTAAATTATAAGATTATAATAACATAAAAAGTAAATCAAAATAAATAATGAAATATAATTTCCACACAATCTAATATTGAACGATGAAATTAAAAATAATAATTAAAACCTAAAATACAATTCAAGTTAACTTATAAAACTTGCGATCCAAGGTATAAGACCGAGATAACTATATAAAAAATAAATTAAAATAAATTATAAATAAATGATACTTAGTGAGGAGGAGTATAGTGAATCCCCCTTCTCTTTTAGTCTTTCTGAGAAAACAATATATTAGATTCAATTTGGTCAACCCGGGTTAACATAATAAATTCATGACCTGATTTATAACATTATGATAAATTTATAGAAAGCAAACTAAAATAAATTATAAAACCCAATTCCCAATTAATTTAATGTTAAATAATAAAATTAAAAAAAAATTAAAAAATAACCTAAAAATTGACCTGAGTTAACATGTTAAACCAACAATCAGGGTCATAAAACCAAGATAACTCCATTAAAAAAAAATTTTAAAAATTATAAATTCCAATGCATAATTTCTAATTATCTCAACATTGAAAGTCAAAAGAAATAAATTTTTTTTTAAAAAAAAAAAACTCAGGTTGTGCTCATGTCAATCCGTTAAATTCATTATCTAAGTCATGAGATTGAAATAGCCTTGTAGAAATAAAATAAAAAAATGACATGATTTACCTCAAGTTCACTTTTCAAATTCGTGACTCTAGTCAGGAGATTGAAATAACCCCATATAAAACAAATCAAAACAAATTATAA
>NW_011508333.1:0-774 GCF_000495115.2 Populus euphratica
TTTGATCTCAATGGTGTAAACAAGAATGGAGCTAAGAATTTTTACTGGCATGGACTATGAAATAAATATATAAATATTTTTTAAGATTAATTATTAATTTATGCATATAAATTTTTAAAGTTAATAATAAAGTTTTAATTTAAATATATTATCTTTGAATATTAAAAAATAAATTTAAAAGTAAGTAAAGTTAAAGTGAAAGTGAAAATAAACTCATTATTAAAGTTATATCATTTGATGTTTTGTGAGATATAATTTATCTATAATCAAATCTAAATCGATATTGTAATAATCCCTTAACTCAAATAAAATAACAATCTCATGTTAATTAAAAAATAAAATAATTAAATTCTTTCCCTCTGTTAATTTTTCATTCCTTCACTTAATTCTTTTTTAAATTAGTGTTTTACAAGTTAGACTTTGTAAGTTTACATAATTATTCTTTCACTTTAAAAAACAATTCTTGTTATCTTTTATTTTTATGATTTTCCCATACTTTTCTCTCCTTTCCTCTCGCCTTTTCTTTTTTTCTTCTTCTATTTTACTTTAGCTTAGTCGGCAATGACTTGTTTTATTTTTTAATGACAAATAATCATTTTACTTCTAACGAGTTATTTTGCTTTTATTTAACAGTTTTTTTTTTTGTTGACACTGTCAAGCTCCATTTATTCTAAAATTTTAACTAGATTTTATTAAGATCCCTCGTAAATTTCAGCTTAATTTGATGATTGGATTGAAAATTATATTCAATAACGTAAAATTGATCAAATTATA
>NW_011508334.1:0-774 GCF_000495115.2 Populus euphratica
AGGTATATTGGAAGAGATCTTTCATATTTCTTCTTGGGCTCAACTGCACATTCACCATAAACACATAGGTTTGTTAAATGTTAATGGTTATTATGATAAGTTGTTGTCTTTTCTTGATCATGCTGTGGAACAAGAATTTCTAACATCTTCTGCACGACAAATCATAATCTCTGCTGCTACTGCTGAACAATTGATTGACCAACTACAATCTTTCATTCCTGTAATTGATCCCTTCATGAGTCGCATAAATTGGTCAATTAAGGAAAGCCGTAAAAAGCTTAGATTGGATTTGAGCCTTCATTTGTGAATTTTTGTGTCTTTTGGTTTTATTATTGTGTTTTATTATTTCTTATTTTTGTTTCAGTGTGTTTCAGGTTTGTTAGTGTTTGTTATTTTAGGTGATATCTTCTATACTCTATCTTTCTACCTTTAAATATTGAGGACAATGTCTCGTTTTGGTTGGGGAGAGAGCGTAGTAGTTGATAAAAAAAATTATTTTTCATTTCATAAAACATGTGCATAATTGTTGTTACTAGGATGGCAGAATAAAGGAGCTATTTTGTTAAAGTGACTCTTGAGACGCATCTTAGTAACCATTCTTAACAAGGTCTATTATAATACTTCTTGAAATATTCAGATTTACAAACTCTCGCATTATTATCACTTAATTCTGCTCATATACTCATTTAACATGTATTCTTAAACCTTAATTTTCACAGACACACTTTAACATATGATTGTGGATTGCACATTGAATTATTACATTATTTATGT
>NW_011508335.1:0-774 GCF_000495115.2 Populus euphratica
TTAATTCACGAGTTTGATAAATTAACCCGAGTTAATCTATGTTATTTTTATATTATTTTTTTAATTTTGAATTAATTCAAAATTATGCTTTGTGTTTGACTTTAATTTATTTTTTATGAGGTTATCATGGTCTTATAACTTAGATAATAAATTTAACAAGTTAATTTAAATTAATCAATATTAATTTAATATATTGTGATTTTAATTATTTTTTAAAATATTTTTTTAATTTCTTTGTTAGTAAAAATTTAATCTAAAATTTCTCCAAAATTTCTAAGATTGCGACGTGGGAAATTTAAAATTTCTATCAGGAAAAGTTAGGAGTGATGATGGAACAATTCGGAAACATAGGGATAACCTTTAAAAAACATTTTGGATAGAAGTGGTACATTGATTAAAATCTATGGTCATCATTGAAACTTCTCTCTTCTATTTTTGGTTTATTTCCTACGAGAAAGCGTATCATTCAAGCTCCATGATTCCCATGATAGTATTAGATTACGTGTTCATTGATATTGTATTTGTAGTTTTTTTATTAAAAATATTTTTTTATTTTTTAAAATTTATTTTTAATATTAGCCTACAAAATAATTTAAAAATATAAAAAAATAAAAATTTATTTTTTAAAAAATAGAACAATCACAAGCACTGTGCTGTCCTCTCTCCATCCTCTTATTATTAATCATTTTATAAAAATATATATAATTTTTTTCAAGAAAATTACCAGAACCATTAATTATCGCTGACTATGGTATGGTAGTTTTCTTTTATATC
>NW_011508336.1:0-774 GCF_000495115.2 Populus euphratica
AATGGTGTTTTTATATTTTATATGATGTATTAGTTATTGTGGATTTGTTTAAAAATATTTTAGTTTATTTAATATTTTTATAAACTATAACATAACAAAAATAGCCTCGAGTGTAAAAATATCATCACAATAGGGGCATCGGTATTTCAATATTTTTATTTGTTATAAATAGTAAAATTATATTGCCCTTAAATCCAAAAAAATTAAGTAACTATGGTCAATGGGTATTAAAGTTTTTTAGCCTAGGTTTTTTTAATAATTATTGATTTCATTGAGGGTAATAACATTATTTCTCATTAAATAATATTTTTAGTTCGAAAAAGTTGTTGGCATCAAAGCATTTTGGATGGTATATGCGTCTATTTTTAGTGATAAAAAATAAGTTTTTATCGTTTCATTTTATTTCTCGTTGTCTTCTCTTTTATTATAAATAGCACGTGTTATCCAAATATAGTCGGTTTATCACCAATGATTCTTTTTGTTTCCTTTCATTTTTCTCTCTTGTCCCTAAAAATACATTATGGTCCTCATTGTTATTGATATTTCAAACTTAGTCCTTTTAGTTTTATTTTTTGTATTTATTTTTAATTTAACCCTTAATTTATACTTTATATATATAATTATTATTTTTATTTAGTCCTTCTACTTCAATTCCTTTTTTTTCCTTTGCACTTTTGTTATATTTTTATGACTTTCAATTATAATAATAATGATTTCAATTTGGTCCCTCTTCTTTTTATTTTTTATTATTTTCCTTAGCTTTTTGTCAAAGTT
>NW_011508414.1:0-744 GCF_000495115.2 Populus euphratica
TAAATTTTTGAAAGATCTTTGCACTATGAAGAGGAAACTGAATGTGAATAAGAAAGCCTTTCTAGTGGAACAAGTAAGTGCCATTCTTCAAAACAATAATGCTTTGAAATATAAAGACCCTGGTTGTCCGACAATTTCCTGCTTTATTGGAGAGCATAAAATTGAAAGAGCCTTACTTGATCTTGGTGCTAGTGTGAATTTACTTCCATTTTCAGTTTTTCAAAGTCTCAATCTAGGTGAGTTAAAACCAACTTCTATATCTCTTTTACTTGCCGATAGATCTGTAAAAGTGCCTAGAGGAATAATTGAAGATGTGTTAGTACAAGTCGATAAATTCATTTATCCTGTGGATTTTATTGTCTTGGACACAAAACCTGTTGAAGCAAGTAATTCATTTCCTGCTATTTTAGGACGTCCGTTTCTTGCAACTTCTAACGCATTGATTAATTGTAGGAATGGACTGATGAAGCTATCATTTGGAAACATGACATTGGAGATGAATATTTTCAACATTTGCAAACAACCTGGAGAAGATAATGATTTAAAAGAAGTAGATCATATTGACGAATTAGTTTATGATCAACTTGAATCTACTTTACGTAAAAATGAGTTGGATGAAACTGAGATGAATCTGAAGATTTGCAAATGATTTATTCTGAGGAAGAAATCACAGATGAAAAAAGCACCGAAAATGTTGATGTGAATCTTTTGTCAATAATGACACCAAATTCGACATCAGGCATC
>NW_011500719.1:0-13398 GCF_000495115.2 Populus euphratica
GACCCAATTACCGAACAGTGTTCCGGTTTGGATCGCACCGACATCTCTTTTCTAAGTTTGGCCATCTCTTTGCCCTTGCAATTTAAGTTCTTAAAGTCATCAATCAATATTTTCATTTATGTGATAGACCTGCATTTAAAATGAACATTTACCATAAATTAAAGATATCTTATATCATTAGATATATTATTATAAAACATGCTTTAGTTAAGGAGTTATTGATACTTCAAGTGCAAAATGATGATATAAAACCATGATAAAAATGCACTTTTAAGTACTAATCACACCCCCCAACTAGCTTATTACTAGTCTCTAGTAATCAAAGCGTTAAAACAATTTGCAAATTTCACAAAGCAAGGTATTCATCATTTAACTTCCATTAATCTATCCAGATAAACAAACTCTCATTAAATTTATATATCTGCTCAATACCTCTTAACAAGATATTAATAAACCTTTCTTTTGTGCTCAATGTATCAACATATAATTATGGGGCTTTTCTTGGAAGAAAACAAATTTTTTGTTCTAATGTTTAAGGTTAACTTCCTTGGGTTGGGATTAGTATTTTTGTCTTTTTTAAAAAAAAAATATACATATAATTTAAAAACATCATGCATCTTTAACCCATGTAACGAGCTTTCAGCTAATGACTCCCAGACCAATTGGTCTTAGGGCATTAGGTGTTAAGACACCCCTACGAGCTTAGTAACTCGGGTCGTAGATACTGATATGTAGATAGTGCAATGTTTGATTCCCTTAAGCTTTTCTCCTCAACCCATGTAACAAGCGTTGGGCCAATAACTGCCAAGTCAGTTGACTTTAGGGTATTAGGTGTTAAAACACCCCTTCGGGCTTAATTGCTTAGGTTAGGGAGGCTACGAAACCAAACTTATCTACATTTTTATTATCATCATTTTTTTCTTTTTTCTTTTTTCTTTTTTTTTCATGTTTTTCTTTTTTTCTTTTTAATTATATACAATCCCTTTCCCTTAGTTGTTACCTTTAACAAAAGAACATAAAGAATGTAATAATCCAATATGCAACCCACAATCATATGTTACAGTGTGTGTGTGTAAATTAAGGTTTAAGAATACATGTTAAATAAGTATATGAGCAGAATTAAGTGGTAACAATACGAGAGTTTGTAAACCTGAATATTTCAGGAAGTATTATAATAGACCTTGTTAAGAATGGTTACTAAGATGCGTCTCAAGAGTCACTTTAACAAAAGAACTCCTTTACTCTACCATCCTAGTAACAACAATTATGCACATGCTTTATGAAATGAAAAACAATTTTTTTTTTATCAACTACTACCCTCTCCCCCCAACCAAAACGAGACATTGTCCTCAATGTTCTAAGGTAGAAAGATAGAGTATAGAAGATATCACCTGAAATAACGAACACTCACAAAACCTAAAACACACTAAAACAAAAATAAGAAATAACAAAACACAATAATAAAACCAAAAGACACAAGTTTTTACAAATAAAAAAAATTCAAATCGCAGTTGTGAATGTGGCTCACATCTTCCCTTGGTTTTACGTCCAAGAATAGCTTAAACGCTCTCAATGGGTCGGGGATAGGCTTCCCATCCAGTTTTCTTAAAAATTGGCAAACAGGGTTTTTTTTAGTCAGATTCCCAAGACTAAGTCAAGTATGTTCTTTATGAAAATGGGTTCATAAGTCATGAATTACACGATGCTTATCTCGACTATGATGAGACTTAAGCGTCAATAGAAGATTATCTAAAGACTCTTTGTGTTTTGAAATAAATCCCACCTTCTGACAATTTTCACAGTTTTTGCAGAATGCATCTGACTCCTTGAATATGATGGGCCAGTAAAATTCACTTTGTAAGATTTCTACAATCCTTTTTTTTATGAGAAATGATCCCCACATGCCTTAGAGTAACAAAATTTAATGAAATTACTTACCTCATTGTCGAGAATGCATTTTTGAAATATTTGATCAGGACAATAATTGAATAAGTAAGGGTCATCCCAATAAAAATTTTGCTCGTTGCTCAAAAATTTTCTTTTGTCTTCAATACTCCAATGAGTTGGCAAAAATCCTGAAGCAAGAAAATTGATATTTTTAGCAAACCAAGGCATTGAATTAAGAGAAAGTAGAGATTCATCAGGAAAGTAATCATCGATTGGTGTGATGTCGGGTGTCGAATCTGTTGTCACTTTTGATAAAAGATTCGCATCAACCTTTTCGATGCCTTTTTCATCCTCGATTTCTTCCTGATTGGTCATGGCATGAGAAAATGAAAGTGCTGGCGGAGAATTAGTCGTTTCTTTGCAATTTTCATATTCAACCCCTTCCTTACCCTTAGAGGTTGACACATCATCTTTCTCACAAGGTTCAAGAATTGGTTTTTGAATAACCTTACCACTACAAAAAGTGATGACTGATTTGACTTGATCCATGTGTTGACTTCCATAACTACTTGCATTTGCATTGTATTGCTCCTTGAGATTTTGCTGTGGTTCAGATGGAAACTTACCTTGCTCTTGAAAATTGAGAGCAGATGTGAATTTTGCAAGAGTTTCTTTAAAATCTATTATGCTTTGAGTAAGTTGAGTATTGATTGTCTCTTGCTTTTCAATAAATGCATACAAAGTTTCCTCAAAATTACTTCTAAGAGGTGGAGCATAAGAAGGTGCATATCCATAAGAATTTTGGAAATTATGGTGTGCTTGAAACTGTTGTGGTGAAGTTTGTGCATTGTCACTCTTCCAACTGAAATTTAGGTGATTTCTCCAACCAGGATTGTATGTTTGTGAATATGGGTTATGATTTGACCTTTCAAAACTATTTAAAGCATGAGCTTGTTCATGGAGACATTTCTTAAAAGAAGGCAAGGTTGGACAATCATTGGTTGAGTGTTCCTTTGTTTCACAGATTTGACACACAATGTTTTCAACAGATTTTAATTGACCACTCTTTTTCAATTCTAGTGCCTCGACTTTTTTAGCTAAAGATGCAAACTTGGCTTGAAGGTCATGATCTTCCCTAAGGTTGTACATACCTCCACTAGATGTATGAGGTTGAGTTTTACTCGGTGCCTCATATGTACCCGCGGTGTCCCAATTTTGAGCATTTTCAGCTAACAAGTCTAAGTACTCCATTGCTTCATCAGGGTCTTTATCTTCAAAAGTTCCATTGCACATCAATTCAACCATTTGCCTATCTTTAGGTGTTAACCCTTCATAGAAATGTGAAACCAATCTCCATGTTTCAAAACCATGATGGGGGCAAGTACTAAGCAAGTCTCGATACCTATCCCAACATTTGTAAAATGTTTCTCCTGGTTTTTGAATGAAAGTGGTGATTTGTCTTTTGATAGAGTTTGTTCTATGAGATGGGAAAAACTTCTTTAAAAACTGTTGTTGCATTTCATCTCAAGCATGAATGGATCCTGGTCTCAAATTTTGTAGCCATGTTTTAGCTTTATCTTTTAATGAAAAAGGAAAAAGCTTTAATCTGATGGTGTTCATGCTACAATTTAAATTATTATATGTGTTGCAGACCTCCTCAAATTCCCTTAAATGCAAGTATGAATTTTCCAATTCTAAACCATGAAAAGAAGGTAAAAGTTGAATAATACCTGGTTTAAAATTAAAATGAGATGCATCAGGAGGAAAAACTATGCATGATGGTGCACTTGTTCTTGTGGGATTCATGTGGTCTCTAAGTGTTCTGACACGGTTATTCTCATTATTCTCATTATGAAGTGATTGATTATCTTCTTCGGCCATATTTTCTGAAAATGATGAGGATACCCTACAAAGTCTACCACTTGATGTACGTGATCACACTCTCATGCACGTGTTGGGAAAAAAATAAAAAAGAAGAATGCAAAAGAAGGAGGAAGAAAACAAAATAAAAAGAAACAAAAGAAAAGAAACAAAGTTATACACAAGAAAAGTGAAAAGAGAAAATAAGATAAATATTATAATTTATACAAGGACTTACCTCCCCGGCAACGGCGCCAAAAACTTGACACGACTAAAAGATTGATGTCTTCTCCCAAGTGCAGGAGTATCGAAGTAATAAATAACCTGGCAAGACCGGGGTCGAACCACAGGGAGGTTATTTGTACAAATTATAAATAACAATAATAATAATAATAATAATAATAATAGTAATACTAATAATACTAATAATAATAATAATAATAATAGTAGTAGTAGTAGTAGTAATAATAATAATAATAATAATAAAGAAAGAGAAGAAGAAGAAGATGATGAGAACTTAGAGGTGGAAAATTAATGTAAGGATTAAACAATAATAATAACAAATGTCAAGGTTAGAGGTTCCACTAATGGTATATCAAACAAGTATAGTATAAACTCTTATTATTGAATTGGAAACCACACACAAAGGAGGTTCCAATCAAATTATAGATTGTTAACATGATTACATTAGTCATCTTATTCGATTAATGCTAGTACTTGTAAATCTCATCAAGCATTCATGATTATAACTTATGTTAACAACAAATCAAGTTCCTTTCCTAGCTCAGGTGTCGGTTATACCATACAGTATGGGCTATGAAAGTGCCAAGCATTTGTTGTACCAAGTGTTACACAACATAAATCAAGATTAGTCATTTAACAAGCAAAGTATTAAAGAATGAACAAGATAACAAATATAAAACATGTTAGTATCAAACATTAAAGTCCATATTAAGTTTACACTATACTTATTCTTACACCATTAGTGTAACCTTTTCACCTTGACATAATAAAATTAGCTAGACATAATGAAAGAAAGCAAAATAAATAAACAAAATAAAAAATTGCAAAGAAAAGACTAATTCTCTGCCACCACTTCCATTTCCTCGGGTCATGACCAAACAAAGGAAAGTCAATCACAACTCTGAAATTTTTGAAATTTTCAAACAGGTAAGGATCAATATACCTTTGCTGGATGCTATTAAACAGGTTCCTTTCTATGCTAAATTTTTGAAAGATCTATGCACTATGAAAAGGAAACTGAATGTGAAAAATAAAGCCTTTTTAGCTGAACAAGTAAGTGTTATTCTTCAGAACAATAATGCTTTGAAATATAAAGACCCTGGTTGTCCTACAATTTCTTGCTTTATTGGAGAACATAAAATTGAAAGAGCTTTACTTGATCCTGGAGCTAGTGTGAATTTACTTTCATATTCAGTTTTTCAAAGTCTCAATCTAGGTGAGTTAAAACCAACCTCTATATCTCTTTTACTTGCCGATAGATCTGTAAAAGTGCCTAGAGGAATAATTGAAGATATGTTAGTACAAGTCGATAAATTTATTTATCTTGTGGATTTTATTGTCTTGGACACAGAACCTGTTGAAGCATGTAATTCATTTCCTATTATTTTAGGACGTCCGTTTCTTGCAACTTCTAACGCACTGTTTAATTGTAGGAATGGACTGATGAAGCTATCATTTGGAAACATGACATTGGAGATGAATATTTTCAACATTTGCAAGCAACCTGGAGATGATAATGATTTACAAGAAGTAGATCATATTGACGAATTAGTTTATGATCAACTTGAATCTACTTTAAGTAAAAATGAGTTGGAGGAATCTGAAGATTTGCAAATGATTTATTTTGAGGAAGAAATCATGCATGAAAAAAGCACCGAAAATGCTGATGTGAATCTTTTGTCAACAATGATAACAAATTCGACATCTGATATCACATCAATCGATGATTACTTTCCTAACGAATCCTTACTTTCTCTTAGTCCAATGCCTTGTTATGATAAAAATATCAATTTTTTGCTTTAGGAGATTTTCCAGCTGATTGGAGTACCCAAGACAAAGAAAAGTTTTTGAACGAAGTGAAGAACTTTTATTGTGATGACCCTAACTTATTCAAATATTGTCCTGATCAAATATTTCAAAGATTCATTCCCGACAATGAGGTAAGTAGTGTCATTAAACTTTATCATTCTGAAGCATGTGGAAGTTATTTCTCGTCAAAAAAGACAGCTATAAAAATCTTTCGAAATGGATTTTATTGGCCCACCATGTTCAAGGCCACACATGCATTCTGCAAAACTTGTGAAAATTGTTAAAAAGTTGACAGTGGTAAAAACGTTTTGTTTTATAATTCTCAATTTTATTCATTCCCTAGAGAGCTAAGATCAAGATGGAACAATCCTTATGGGGCCTGTGATATTGAGAATTCAATGAATGACAATGTTTTTAAGGAAAATGGACATCGTTTGAAAGCTTACTTTGATAATTTTCCTAGTGAAAATGAATCAACTGGTTTGAATAATCTTGTAGATAAAGGTTGATTATTATTTTTTTCTTACATTGTTTTTGTGTTTCTTTTTGAGTGATTTTTACTAGTTTCTCTCACCCCGGTCAAATGGCGGACAACGGTACTCCATGACTTAAGTCGGTTCTTTCAGTTTCCCACAATAACTGATATCTGTGTATATATTTGTGTAATTCTTTGAATCTGTCTTCCAATTCTCATTTGAAAATGGACACTAATCTTGAAAAATTGAAAAAGTATTTTCCTGCTCTACCTCAAAATGCGATTACAAAAATTTACCGTGCTAGATGTGCAAGATTGAGATTGTTAATGAATAATGGAATTCCTGAAGATATTCACTAGTTGATTGAAGCAAAGGTCCGATTATCAGGTGAGTCCTCTAACTCCTTCATTTCACACATGCCTAGAACAGGTAAAAGCACTTTTGCAAAGAAACGTCGTGCAAAACGACTGAAAGTCTGTCATCGATGTGCTAGATGAACTTGTAATACACAATATCATTTTTTAGGAATGGTATCTATAAACCGTGAAGATATAATACAATTCATTAAGGATGGCCTGAGTAAGGAGTCTTTAGATAATCTTCTATTGACTCTTGAGACGCATCCTAGTGGAGATGTGCATCATGTAATTCATGATTTATGGCTACTATTTCATAAAGAACATGATCGACTTAGTCTTGGGAATCTGACTAAAAAAGACCCTGTTTGCCAGTTTTTAAGAAAACTAGATGGGAAGCCTATCCCCGACCCATACAGGGCGTTTAAGCTGTTCTTGGACGTAAAACCAAGGGAAGATGTGAGCCACAATCACAACTACCTGTACATACACATGCTTTTTTAAAAGTAAATAAATAAATAAATAAATAAAAAGAGAGAAAGAGATAGTGTGTGAGACTCTAGCTGGCCTACATATAGGTGATATGATTGTCTTTCTAATTTCTCGTCTATAAAATCCTCTCTTCCTTCCTTTCATTTCTACTCAACCCATACATTCAACAAATAGAGAAGTGTGTAGAAATGGCAAGTTCCTCAAGTCATCAAATAAAAAGAATTTGCCTTTTTGGTGGATCTAGTCTTGGGAAAGAAAAGGAGTTTTTAGAATCAGCAAATCATCTTGGCCAGGTGCTAGCTGAGAGAAAGATTCATTTAGTATATGGGGGAGGCGGTCTGGGATTAATGGGAGGGGGGTCAATAGCTGCATTTTTAGGAGGTAGTCAAGTTTTCGGGGTCGTCCCCAAAGCTTTAGCACAAGGGGACATCATTGGAAAAATAATTGGAGAGGAACTTCAGGTCTCCACAATGTCAGCTCGAATGAATGCAATGTTTAATCATGTTGATGCCTTCATTGCTTTACCAGGTGGTCTAGGCACATTGGAAGAGATCTTTCATATTTCCTCTTTGGCCCAACTGCACATTCACCATAAACCCATAGGTTTGTTAAATGTTAATGGTTATTATGATAAGTTGTTGTCTTTTCTTGATCATGCTGTGGAACAGGAATTTCTAACATTTTCTGCACGACAAATCATAATCTCTGCTACTACTGCTGAACAATTGATTGACCAACTAAAATCCTTCATTCCTGTAATTGATCCTTCCATGAGTCACATAAATTGGTCAACTAAGGAAACCCGTAAAAAGCTTATATTGGATTTGAGCCTTCATTTGTGAATCTTTGTATCTTTTGGTTTTATTATTGTGTTTTGTTGTTACTTATATTTGTTTCAATGTGTTTCAGGTTTGTCAATGTTCGTTATTTCAGGTGATATCTTCTATACTCTATCTTTCTACCTTTAAACATTGAGGACAATGTCTCGTTTTAGTTGGAGGAGAGGGTAGTAGCTAAAAAAAAAAAACTGTGTTTTCTATTTCATAAAGCATGTGCAAAATTGTTGTTACTATGATGGTAGAGTAAGGAGAACTTTTATGACTCTTGAGACGCATCTTAGTAATCATTCTTAACAAGGTCTATTATAATACGTCATGAAATATTCAGATTTACAAACTCTCTCATTGTTATCACTTAATTCTGCTCATATACTTATTTAACATGTATTCTTAAACCTTAATTTACACACACACACTTTAACATATGATTGTGGGTTGCATATTGGATTATTACATTATTTATGTTCTTTTGTTAAAGGTAACAACTAAGGGAAAGGGATTGTATATAATTAAAAAAAAAAGGAAAAAATGATAATAATAAAAATGTAGATAAGTTTGGTTTCGTAGCCTCCCTAACCTAAGCAATTAAGCTCGAAGGGGTGTTTTAACACCTAATACCCTAAAGTCAACTGACTTGGGAGCTATTGGCCCAACGCTTGTTACATGGGTTAAGGAGAAAAGCTTAAGGGAATCAAACATTGCACTATTTACATATCACTATCTGCGACCCGAGTTACTAAGCTCGTACGGGTGTCTTAACACCTAATGCCCTAAGACCAACTGGTCTGGGAGTCATTAGCCGAAAGCTCGTTACATGGGTTAAAGATGCATGGTGTTTTTAAATTATATGTATATATATTTTTTTAAAAAAAAGACAAAAATAATAATCCCAACCCAAGGAAGTTAACCTTAAACATTAGAACAAAAATTTTGTTTTCTTCCAAGAAAAGCCCTATAATTATGTGTTGATATATTGAGCATAAAAGAAAGGTTTATGAATATCTTGTTAAGAGGTATTGAGCAAGTATATAAATTTAATGAGAGTTTGTTTATCTAGATAGATTAATGGAAGTTAAATGATGAATACCTTGCTTTGTGGAATTTACAAATTGTTTTTCTATTTTAACGCTTTGATTACTAGGGACTAGTAATAAGTTGCTTGGGGGGTGTGATTAGTACTTAAAAGTGCATTTTTATCATGGTTTTGATTAGTACTTAAAAGTGCATTTTTTGGTTACTGTATGATTAGTTCTTAAAAGTATATTTTTTATCAAGGTTTTATATCATCATTTTGCACTTGAAGTATCAATAACTCCTTAACTAAAACATGTTTTATAATAATATATCTAATAATATAAGATACCTTTAATTTATGGTAAATGATCATTTTAAATGCAAGCCTATCACATAAGTTAAAGGATTGATTGATGAGTTTAAGAACTGAAATTAAAAGGACAAAGAGATTGCCAAACTTAGAAAAGAGATGCTAGTGTAGTCCAAACCAGAATACTGTTTAGTAATTTGGTCATATCTGAAGCTGTAGATCTCGAGTTTAGATCTATTTTATATGGATGGAAATGCAAGATATAGAGCTATAACTTTTATATAGAGCCTAAGATTTAATAAGGCCATTTTCAAGTCCAAATTATAGCAACAACGAAAAAGTCTGAATCTATCCTGCAGCCCAAACATTGTTCAATGTTTGGCTCATATCTAAAGTTCTAGAAGTCTAAATGATCTTCATTTTTTTTCCTAGAAAGTTGAGACAATTTCCTATAACTTTCATGTTTTTAAGTGGTTCCAATTCTAACATTATCAATAATGTTTTGGGCAGACAAGAAAAGATAAGGATTGTCACCAGGTCAAGAGTTGGCTACCCACTCATCAATTAGTCATCAAATCAAAAGTTTCTAATCTTGACCTATAAAAGGAGGCATTTGCCATACTAAGCTTCTTGGTTTCCAGATCAAGATCATGCTCTTGCTTTCTCTTTTTGTATTTTTGTAATGCTTAAGTTTTATTTTTATTAATATATTGTTTATGCCTTTCAATTCCTTTCATTTACTTAATTAACTTTTATCTTATTTATATTCTTATTTTGTTTATTTATTTTTCTTTCTTTCATTATGTTTAGCTAAGTTTATTATGTCAAGGTGAAAAGGTTAGACTAATGGTATAAGAATAAGTATAGTATAAACTTAACATGGACTTTAATGTTTGATACTAACATGTTTTCTATTTGTTATCTTGTTCACTCTTTAATACTTGTTAAATGACCAATCTAGATTTATATTATATAACACATAGTACAATAAATGCTTGGTACTTTTATAGCTCATACTGTACAGTATAACCGACACCTGAGCTATGAAAGGAACTTGATTTATTGTTAACATAAGTTATAATTATGAATGTCTGATGAGATTTACAAGTATTAGCATTATTCAAATAAGATAACTAATGTAATCATGTTAACAATTTATAATTTGATTGGAACCTTCTTTGTATATGGTTTCCAATTCAATAATAAAAGGTTATACTATACTTCTTTGACATACCATTAGTGGATCCTCTAACCTTGATATTTATTGTTATCATTATTTAATCTTTATGTTAAACTTTCATCTCAAAATTCTCATCAACTTCTTTATTATTATTATTATTATTATATTACTACTACTATTGTTATTATTGTTGTTGTATTATTATTATCAGTAATTTATACAATTAAGCTCCTTGTGGTTCGACCCTGGTCTTGCCGGGTTATTTATTACTTCGACACTCCTACACTTGGAAGAAGACATCAATTTTTTAGTCATGTCAATTACCCAAAATAAATCAATTGTTATTTATTGTGTGGACATATAAGATCATAGATTGTGCTTGAGCTGAATTTAAGTATCATATAAGGATGCAAATGTACCTATGATTTGGGCTAAGATTGACATTAAAACCTTGAGTGTTTGATGGTTGAAGTTTGCACACAATATAAAGCAAGTTTGGGCTTGAAATAGATCATATGATAATCTTTTCTAGGATTGGAATATAATTGATTTTTTTGGGAAAATTTAGAGCATTTATTTGAATCAAGATTTGCTTCAAACTTTAACTAAATTTCTCTTCAATTTTTTTTTCCGAATTCCAATGTTAAATTTTCTGAAATAATCCATTTAAGCTCCAAAAACCTATCAAAACATTAAAAGAAACTTCATTACTAAAAAGCACATCAATTGTTATAAAAAACTTAAATAAAAATAATAAATACATATGTAAGAGACTGAATGATACTTTTGATGTACAATCACCACCCTTTCCCTCGAACCAAAATGAGACATTGTCCTCAATGTCCTAAGGTAGAAAGATAGAGTGTAGAAGACATCACCTGAAACAAAGAACACTGATAATCCTAAAACACACTTAAAAATTATAAGAAATAACAAAACAAATTAATATGTTATTAATAAAACAAAAGGGCACAATGCTTCACAAACGAAGGCTCAAATCCAATCTAAGCTTTTTATAACTTTTCTTAGTTGACCAATTTATGTGACTCATTGAGGGATTAATTACATAGATGAAAAATTGTACTTGGTTAATCAATTGTTCAGTAGTAGTAGGAGAGATTATGATTTGTTGTGCCAAATATGTTAAAAATTCTTGTTCCACAGCATGATTAAGAAAAGACAACAACTTATCATAAAAACTATTAACATTTAACAAACCTATAGGTTTATGGTGAATATGCAGTTGGTCCCAAGAGGAAATATGAAAGATTTATTCCAATGTGCCCAGATCACCTAGTAAGGCAATGAAGGTATCAACGTGTTTAAACATGATATTCATTTGATCAGACATTGTGGAGACCTGTAGTTCCTCTCTAATTATTTTCCAATGATGTCCCCTTATGTTAAAGCTTTAGGAACAACTCTCAAAACTTGACTACCTCCTAAAAATGTAGTTATTAACACTCCCCCCATTAACCCAAGGCTGCCTCCTCCATACACAAAAATGAATCTTTCTTCATCTAGTACCTGACTAAAATGATTTGCTGATTCTAAGAACTTTATTTCCTTTTCAGGACTGGATCCACTAAAGCAAAAATGTTTCTTTTGTGATGACTTGAGGAACCTGTCATTTTTACACACTTTTATATCTATTGAATGTATGGATTGAGTAGAAATGAATGGAAAAAAAAGAAGATTTTATATATGAGAAATTAAAATTGTAATTTGATTAGTACTTAAAAGTGCATTTTTATCAAGGTTTTATATCATCATTTTGCACTTGAAGTATCAATAACTCCTTAACTAAAGCATGTTTGATAATAACATATCTAATAATATAGGATACCTTTAATTTATGGTAAATGTTCATTTTAAATGCAGGTCTATCATATAAATAAAAAGATTGATTGATGAATTTAGGAACTGAAATGGCAAGGACAAAGAGATGGCCAAACTAAGAAAAGAGATGTTAGTGCAGTCCAAATCAGAACATTATTTGGTAATTAGGTCATATTTGGAGCTGTAGATCTCGGATTTAGATCTACCTTAATGGATGGAAAGGTAAGACATAGGCCTACAACTTTCATATGGAGCCCAAGATTTAAGAAGGTCATTTTCATATCCAAATTATAGCAACAATAAAGAAGTCTGAATCTATCTTGCAGCCCAAACACTATTTAGTGTTTGGCCAATATCTAGAGTTCTAGAAGTTCAAATAACCACTATTTTTTTCTGGAAAGCTAAGACAATTTCCTATAACTTTCATGTTTTCAAGTGGTTTTAATTTTGACGTTATCAATGATGTTTTAGGCAAACAAGAGAAGATAAAGATTATCACCAAGTCAAGAGTTGGCCAACATTAAAACCTTAAGTGTTTGATGGTTGAAGTTTGCACACAATATAAAACAAGTTTGGGCTTGAAATAGATCATATGATAATCTTTTCTACGATTGGAATATAATTGATTTTTTTGGGAAAATTTAGAGCATTTATTTGAATCAAGATTTGCTTCAAACTTTAACTAAATTTCTCTTCAATTTTTTTTTCCGAATTCCAATGTTAAATTTTCTGAAATAATCCATTTAAGCTCCAAAAACCTATCAAAACATTAAAAGAAACTTCATTACTAAAAAGCACATCAATTGTTATAA
The DNA here is from genome assembly GCF_000495115.2 of Populus euphratica. Classification (NCBI taxonomy): domain Eukaryota; kingdom Viridiplantae; phylum Streptophyta; class Magnoliopsida; order Malpighiales; family Salicaceae; genus Populus; species Populus euphratica. The sequence continues at coordinate 13,118 of NW_011500719.1, forward strand.
AAAACTTAAATAAAAATAATAAATACATATGTAAGAGACTGAATGATACTTTTGATGTACAATCACCACCCTTTCCCTCGAACCAAAATGAGACATTGTCCTCAATGTCCTAAGGTAGAAAGATAGAGTGTAGAAGACATCACCTGAAACAAAGAACACTGATAATCCTAAAACACACTTAAAAATTATAAGAAATAACAAAACAAATTAATATGTTATTAATAAAACAAAAGGGCACAATGCTTCACAAACGAAGGCTCAAATCCAATCTAAGCTTTTTA
>NW_011500719.1:13892-25716 GCF_000495115.2 Populus euphratica
GACTAACCCAAGGCTGCCTCCTCCATACACTAAATGAATCTTTCTTCATCTAGTACCTGACTAAAATGATTTGCTGATTCTAAGAACTTTATTTCCTTTTCAGGACTGGATCCACTAAAGCAATAATTACATAGATGAAAAATTGTACTTGGTTAATCAATTGTTCAGTAGTAGTAGGAGAGATTATGATTTGTTGTGCCAAATATGTTAAAAATTCTTGTTCCACAGCATGATTAAGAAAAGACAACAACTTATCATAAAAACTATTAACATTTAACAAACCTATAGGTTTATGGTGAATATGCAGTTGGTCCCAAGAGGAAATATGAAAGATTTATTCCAATGTGCCCAGATCACCTAGTAAGGCAATGAAGGTATCAACGTGTTTAAACATGATATTCATTTGATCAGACATTGTGGAGACCTGTAGTTCCTCTCTAATTATTTTCCAATGATGTCCCCTTATGTTAAAGCTTTAGGAACAACTCTCAAAACTTGACTACCTCCTAAAAATGTAGTTATTAACACTCCCCCCATTAACCCAAGGCTGCCTCCTCCATACACAAAAATGAATCTTTCTTCATCTAGTACCTGACTAAAATGATTTGCTGATTCTAAGAACTTTATTTCCTTTTCAGGACTGGATCCACTAAAGCAAAAATGTTTCTTTTGTGATGACTTGAGGAACCTGTCATTTTTACACACTTTTATATCTATTGAATGTATGGATTGAGTAGAAATGAATGGAAAAAAAAGAAGATTTTATATATGAGAAATTAAAGTGTTATACACCAAAATCTGGATTAATCATTTAACAAGCAAAGTATTAAAAGTAAACAAGATAACATATACAAAACATGTTAGGTATCAAACATTAAAGTCCAGTTTATACTATACTTATTCTTACACCATTAGTGAAACCTTTTCACCTTGACATAATAAACTTAGCTAAACATAATGAAGAAGAGAAATATAAATAAACTAGATAAGAACAAAAATAAGATAAAAGTTAACTAAGTAAAGGAAAGGAAATGAGAAGCATAAAGAAGAGATTAATATAAGCAAAACTTAAGCATTACAATAAAAAGAGAGCAAGAACATGATCTTGATCTGAAAATCAAGATGCCTAAATGCATGGCAAATGCCTCCTTTTATAGGCCAAAATTGAAAACTTTTAATTTGTTGACTAATTGTTGAGTGGGTGACCATATATTGACTTGGTGATAATCCTTATCTTCTTATCTCAACAAAACGTCATTGCCAACGTTAGAATTTGAACAGACTTAAATCATGAAAGTTCTAGAAAATTATCTCAACTTTCCAACAACAAAAAAATCAAGGTCGTTTGGACTTCTAGAACTCAAGATATGACTGAACACTGAATAGTGTCTAGGCTATAAGATAGATTTTGACTTCTTTATTGTTGCTAGGATTTGGACTTTCAAACAGTAGAATTGAGTTTTGCATAATCATAATTGTTTTAGGCCTATGTCTTAGCTTTGTAACCATATAAACCAAACTGAAATCCAAGATTTGCAGCTTTAGATATGACCCAATGACTGAACAATGTTCTAGTTTGGAGTAAACCAACATCTCTTTTCTAAGCTTAGTCATCTCTTTGTCTTTTAAATTTTAGTAGTTAAACTTATTAATTAATTCTTTCATTTATGTGATAGGCTTACATTTAAGATGAATATTTACCACAAATTAAAGATATCTTATTATTAGATATGTTATTATAAAACATGTTCTAGTTAAAGGAATTATTAATACTTCAAATGAAAATGATTATATAAAACCTTGATAAAAATACACTTTTAAGTACTAATCACCAGGTCCTTAATAAAGGCTGAGTATCGCTCAATTACAGCCATTGCTGCTGAGCTAAGTTGGGTATGTTTGCTAATTCAAGAACTTGGCGTTGCTCTTCCCTTTTTTTTTTGTATTCTACTATGACAATGTAGAGGCGACTCAATTAAGTTCCAATCCCATTTTTCATTCTCGTATGAAGCATGTTGTAGTGGTTATCATTTCATTCATGATCAAGTTCAATTTGGTAAGCTTCATGTCGCTCATGTTTCTTCTATTGACCAACTTGCTAATCTTCTAACCAAGCCGCTATCCACCTCTCAATTTCAATTATTTCATGACAAGATTAGCCTTTCTAAATGTGGCTTATCTTGAGCAGGCATGTTAGCCAATATATTTCTATGTATAATTGTAATAACTAGTCTAGGACTCTGTTATTTATTGGACTCTAGTTACATTGGTTGTTTAAGTTTGAGCTGATAAGTTCTCAGTTTGTAATTTCTTAGGAATCAATCTTCCTATTGAATAGTTGTCAAGAATCATATCCATAAGAGTCAAAATAAAAAAAAAATATATATTGAAACTAGAAGAAGAGAAAGGGAAAGAACCTCAGCCATAGGATGAAAATGGAAAGCTATAGCAAATGAAGAAGTAAAGAGTAATAAAAAGCTCATATTCTCCCTTCTATTCCCTCATTTCATTTGCTCTTTTGTCAATAAAGTATCAAGCTTTCCCCCTCAAATTTGGCCTTTTTTCCCTTTTACGAGACCATGTTTTATATTGGTTGGCTTGTTGGCTAATGAAGAAAGAAAAAGAAATGAGTTTTTGGGGTTTATAGAAAATAACAAAGGATGAGGTACAAGATTTTTGAAGAAAATTTTTTTCCAGGTATTCTTAGCTTAAAGCTTTTTGTTGAAATTGTGTTTGAAGAAGATACAATAAAGAGTAAAAAGAATATGGGGTTTTTGCATAGAATAAAAAGTTATTTTATGGGATTTAAAAAAAAAAGATATTCTTGAAAAATAATTTTCGGTGATAACTAGAATTCAATTCTTATAGCAAATCAAAAGGTGTTCTCCCTTTGATTTGCTTTTCATATTTTTTATAAATTAAATTTTATTTGGAATTCAAATCAATACCCTAAAACAAATTTAAACCTTGAATTGAATTCAATTCCAAGAATTCCAAGTGAAGCAATCTAATTAAGAATTAATTATATACTATAAAACTTATTCACCTCCTCAACTCCATATATAATCAATCTTAATCTCTAAACTAAGAAATTCATTTAAACTTTAGTCTTAATTTCTAAACTAAGAAATTCATTTAAACTTTAGAATTGAATTTAATTCCAAGAATTTCAAGTGAAGCAACTGATTAGGAATTAGTTATTAACTAGCAAACTTCTTCACCTCCTCAATTTCATATATAATCAATCCTAACCTCTTAAAAAATAGGGATCACATTCATAACATACAACAAGAGAAAAAAAGGGATTTTATTTTTTTCATAATTATTGTTTTTTATCTTTTTTTTATTTTGATTTCATGACAAGCTTAGTTTTTCTTATTTTAAAAGTTTAGTACTTCTAGATTCATATCATAGAACAAGAGAAAAAAGGGATTCTACTTTTTTTCATAATTATTGTTTTTTATATTTTTTCTATTTTGATTTCATGACAAGCTTAGTTTTTTTTTATTTTAAAAGTTTAGTACTTTTAGATTTTAAAAGTCATGAAAATTTGTACTTAAAATTATTCTATATTAAATTATAATATATAAATATCTTATGTTTTTCTATAATTAAACTTAATGTTGATGGTGGAAATTTTATATGATGAGGAACATATATTTTTGATTTTAAATATATTACTAGTAATTAGTTTATAATGGATTCATGACTAATTAACTTTTGAGTAGTTGAAGTATATAATTAATCAAAATCAAGTTTAATTATTTGATACTTGAAAATATAAATCTTGATTAAATTAATTTTTTATGCTTGTTTAATTATTATGAATCAATTACATCTATTTCAATGTTAAAGTTATCATGTGTTTGAATTTTACAAGTGTAATGAAGGTTATTATATTATTACAGTTAATTGATGAATAAATTCTAGATTAACTAAAAGTTTGGATATGTAAAAAACTTGTTTTTCAAAATTGATTTATTTATTATACTAAATTCAATTAATAATATTTAATTATCCTCAAGAAACATTTATTAAAAATATTTTTCTTTTTATATTTTTTCTGACAGTTTTCTACTTATTTTTTAAAATTGATTTTTTTTTTTTAGTTTTCTAATATGTTTTTAGTTAATTTAGATCGTAAACAAAATAATCATTTTACTTATTGTTTAAAGTATATTTAATGCATACTAGTTTGCTTTAACTTAAACTCAAATAACTTGTCTTGATCAAGTAATTAAACTCTCATACTTTTATTTGTGTGGGATAATATCCTTATTTTCCTATACTAAAAATAACTCATCACACACACATACAAAACTAACTACTATATGATGGTATGCAACAAATCATATATTGAGGAGCAGGCTCTTTCAAAGCAGGATGATGCCCAAAGTTGAACCAGTTTTATTCTTTCGAGATCGTTTTGTATCAGTCAGTTACAAGTTTGCAAAAGCATAGACCTGGTGGGAAGCGGCAAAATTTGCATGCACCTGTTGATGAGATATCTAGTCTTCAAACTCCAGAGAAGTTTGTCTGAAACGAAAACCGATGGTTCATGTCCTAGTATTTAATAGGGCCATCAAGGCTGCCAGATGCAAACTGAAACAAGAAAAGGCAAGGCGTTAAATTAGAACTGAAATATAACGCACGCCTGCACGTCACACACTTACTAATTCAAACGACTGTTTGCGCTCATAATAACGCTGTCTCAAGAAAGAAAGCCCGACTACTTGTCCACTACAAGAAATGGGAAGGACAAAAAAGGTGGGGAATGAAGAGAATAGAAGACTATAGCCCAGTTAGCTATGTAGCTAATGCAGGAAACAGCAATTGAGATGACATTTCCTCACATTGCTGTGACAATGAATCAAAGATCCCACTGATGAGATATTTTAGACACTGGAAGTCACATTTTCCTTTTCACTAGTACTATAGCACTCACAATTTAACCAAACATGTAAAACTTCCCCAAGCATCGCCTTTATTATATTCAGTATCTTTAGTATATGGTTAATAGTTTGGCAGCAAATGTAAACAAAACTCACTGTTTGAAGTTCGGTGCAAACTAAATTCTGAAGGTTTCAAAACTACCTGAAAAAACTCACTCTTTTCTAAGTTTGGACTGTTGTTTCTTACCTGTTGAACAATTGGATTGGCTGATGACATGAATTCATCAGTCATTCCTCGCCAAACAACCTTTCCTTCATGTAGAAACAACAACCTACACACAAAGCAGTGCTTGGGAAATGCCACCTTATAGGTCCGTGCCAACAAATACTGCAAGACTACAAAAACTTTTAGACATAGCTAACCTGTCAACAGCCCTTCTAATGGTGCTATGTTGATGAGTAACCACAACATAAGACGCAATCTTCTCAGGTTTCCCAAGTGCATCCTCACCTTTCATGTGAACAGAGCGGATGAGATCTTCAACTACGGTAGATGCTATTGGATCGAGTCCAGCTGTTGGTTCATCATATAAGAGTACCTGTTCAGCAATGTGAAAACATATGAGTAACAGGTAAAAAAAAAAATCAAAGCAGGAAAAAAACAAATCAAAGTAACTCTTCAGCAGTTGTGCAACAAAACACCATGAGACAAAGCATAAACAAAGCAATGTTGGATATAAAAGTGAAATAATCAAATCTATAAGATAAAAGGTAAAAAAAATCAAAGCAGGATAAGATCACATCAAGGAAACCATTATCACTGCACCAGGCAATATCTCACTAACATTACTTTGACGTTGTTTGAAAGATATAAACAAAGCATTTCTGTTTCCTACAGGAAACAAGTAAAATTTTATAAAAGAAGTTACAAGATCAGACTCAAAAAAAGCACCATGGAGTAGTACTTGGTTAACCACATCCCATCAGCCACCCCTTTGTTGAAGGCAGCATCCACTGACCATTGTCTGCCAGCATATTTAGTGTAACTGAGGAAATATCAAATCATATGATTTCCAATCACCATAAGGACTGAAGCAAAATTTTGGGAAACAGTGATCCTTTTTTTTCCCAGGACAAACTTAAACCTTACACAAGTAACCAATCTCATGATTATATAATTATCACCCACAGGCGAATCACTCATCACAGGAAACTACCATTGACCATCAAATCAGCACATACTTGCTTTATGATCAGGCAACAGATTGTCACCGACCACCAAAACCATGGTTGCTTGGCACCATGCATTACCACATATCTCCATTGATCACTAGAGCAATAGTCAGATGCCATTAACAGTCACCAGGCAGCAGCTAAAATTAACATAATCAAAACACCAATCACCAGAATTATCTTTGACAACAACTTTCAGTCATCCTATTGGTATAGATTTCCTTACACATGCCAACCACCACAGGATGACACAAGAAAAGTCATTTCCTTAACCATATTTTTCAACAAAGAATGTTTAACAATCAGAAAATGGTCTCAGTGCAGCCATATATTAAGACAACAACAGATGCTATTAGTGGCAGTTAAAACCAAAAAGATTAGAGAACAAAATTAATTCAGTTGCTTGACATACCTCTGGCTCAATTGTTTCATTTGTGGTATCAAAAATTATAGACCGAGCTAAAGCAACTCTTTTCTTCATTCCACCAGATAACTCAGAAGGTAACCTGTCCTCTACTCCCTGAACAAAATATTAAGTTTCATCAACCTCAAAGTAAAGGGTTTCCTTATCTTAAATAGAGGCTTCAATAAGAGAGCAGGGAATTGAACTTCACATTGCTTGAAATTTAACAGCATTAGATTAGGGGTGTGTTTAAAAGAATGGTAGCAGTTGCTTTTCAAAGTGTTTTTCACTTGGAAATGTATCAAAATAATATTTTTTTTATTTTTTAAAAAACATTTTTTACATCAATACATCAAAATAATCCGAGAACATAAAAATACAATTTTAAGCAAAAATATATATATTTCAAATTTTGAGGAAAAACAGGTTGAACTGCCCAGCCAAAACACGTGATAAAGTGTATCCATATATGTAGCTTAAATATATTAAATTGAGGGCATCGTGGCCCATCACGAAATGATTGCTTAGCCAGGAAAGAACCATTCAATGCAATACAAGTGAAATTTTAGATCAAACATACCTTTAAACCAACTTGAGCCAAAGTTTCCGTCACAAGTTCAGCAATTTCTTCCTCCGACATGCTAGAATTTTCATATCTAAGCAAGTCAAAAGCATTAAGAAATGAGATTTTCTTGTTTTTTTTTTTTTCTCTAGAAAAGGTATTGAAATTAAAGTCATGCTATCAATTCCAACTGCTGAGAAGAAAAGAGTGATTCTATCTTACAAAAGGAAACCAACATTTTCACGAACAGTCAAAGAATCAAAAAGTGCCGCGCTTTGAAACACCTGTCAAAGAATGTGGAAAAAAGACGACTGTAATTACAGATAAAATAGCACAAGAAATAACCCTTCGATTTATAACTAAAATAAAGATTTACCAATCCAATTCGAAGCCCAGAAATCCCCTCATCACTGATCAAACCATCTCTCTTTTTACCACGAATATAAACCTCGCCCTGACATTAGATATGGTCTATGTAAAATCACCTAAGGTAAAATACTGAGGCACAGCCTAGTAACTTTAGTATGAATCGGTACAGAAATTCAGTTACATAAAGATAAAAGCAACAAAAAACTTAGTTTGATTATTACCCTGTCCGGAGCAAGAAGTCCAGCAATAATCTTCAAAATTGTAGATTTACCAGTACCAGAAGGCCCAATTATTCCAACTGCTTCACCATGTCTAATCTGCATAAGTGAAAACTTATCACCATGCTGAAAAATTGATAAAGAATAAATGACGCAATAGGTAGATTAAACAATATACAGATTTAAGACTTATGCCACAAAAACACCTCGCCCTCCCTCTCTCCAAAAGAAAATGGGTTTAAAGCATGGCTCGCTATGGCAATATATTAAAGATACTGTCTTGTTATGAAAATATCAAGTTTTCTGCTTATCATTGGTTTCCTAGAAGCTTGAGAATAAATAGCAATTCAACCAGCCAAACTTTGGGGCTTGAGCCTTGCTCATGATTCAACTAAGTCAGGTTAATCCTATCAAAATAGGTTTACGTAAATCTATTTTTTGTATTAATAAGCACAACAATCAAATAGTAGCAAATAAGCAATTAAAAAATTGTTAAAAAGCAAACACGACATGGAAAAGAATTTTACCTTGAAACTCACACCTCTTAATATATGCTTCTCTCCAAATGACTTGTAAACATTTCTGCATTCGATGAGAACATCAGAACCCTCCTCCAGATCACCTATGGTGCTTAATTTCTCTGCTTTATATGAATCCTAGTTACGTAATCCATTCAAACCAATGCAAAAGACCACATCATTGAAATTTAAAAGATAAAGAAAAATCCATCCAATTCACAACTGCATCATCTAACACAAAGAAGGCAAAACATAAGGTGGGTTGCAGTAAAAATTTCCCAAAATACCAAGCATGAAAATAAGCCACAGAAAAAAACGATGAAAAAAAAAGAGAGAAGAAGAAGATGAAGCATAAACAGCAGCATTCTACAAGAGTATATAAATAATGCAAAAAAAAAAAAAAACAGAACATAAGAAGAAAGGAGGAGAAACTTTACAATGAATTTGGTTGCAGCAAATCCATCGCGTCCTATGTTGTTGGGTGGAGGAGGCGCCACACAAGCACAAACAATATTTCTCAGATTCTTTCTCAAACAAAGTGAAGTGTTGAATGGTAGCCCAGTCCCAGTGGATGGAGCATACCCATTTGGTATGCAAAGCGTAGATAATAGCATTGAACCGGATGAGATCAAGCTTTCTGTAAGCATTTTAAACAAGACCCTGATGGAGTTTTGGGCCAAAGATTACGAAAAAGTGAAGGGAAATTGTGTTTTTATTTTTATTTTTGATAGATAGATTGATTGATTCTATTCTTTGACAAAGCAGCTGGGTTTAGCTTTCCTTTCCTTTCCTTTCTAAATTCTACAAGAGATTGTGAAATTTGACACAAGCAATCAAAATTGAGGAACGTACACGAATGGGTGCTCTGGTAGAGGAGAGAGAAACAAAAATAAATGACACACGATGGCTTGTGTTTATTAAAAAAAATTAAAAAACACGTTTATGTTGTGTATGTTCTCACTATTTGCGACTGTTTATTAGATCGCATTTGGTACGGGGCAAAAGTTGTTTGTTAAAAACTTCAAAAACATTTTATTTAAAATTAATTATTTTAGTATTTTTAAATTATTTTAATAAGTTAATGTTAAAATAAATTTTAAAAAATAAAAATATATTATTTTTATATATTTTCAAATAAAAAACATTTTGAAAATTAATCATTACCGTAATGTCAAACACTTTGCAAAACCTTAAAAAAATCTTTACATAAAATTAATTTTTTTGTGTTTTTAAATCATTTTGATATATTAATATCAAAAATAAAAAAATATTATTCTCATATATTTATAAGTGAAAAACACTTTAAAAAAAAATCAATAATGTAATGCTAAACACGTTCTTTGAATAACAACAGGTTACATTGTATCGTAGTTCTGATTAATTTTTTTAATATAATAAATTAGAGTTTAAGAATTAAAACTTTGTAAATTTCAATTAAGAAAATCTTGTGCTCTACATGAAAGTTGTAGGTTTATGTCTTACCTTTTCATTCATATAAAGAAAATCTTATATTATTAGATATGTTATTATAAAAGATATTTTACTTAAGGAGTTATTGATACTTTAAGTGCAAAATAATAATATAAAACCTTGATAAAAATGCACTTTTAAGTATTAATCACACCTCCTAACCAGCTTATTACTAGTCTCTAGTAATCAAAGCGTTAAAATAGAAACATAATTCGCAAATTCCACAAAGTAAAGTATTCATCACTCAACTTTCATTAATCTATCCAGATAAATAAACTCTCATTAAATTTATATATCTGCTCAATACCTCTTAAACAAGATATTAATAAACCTTTTTTTGTGCTCAATATATCAACACATAGTTATGGGGCTTTACTTCGAAGAAAACAAAAAAAATTTCTAATGTTTAAAGTTAACTTCGTTGTGTTGGGATTTTTTTTCTTTTTTTTTGTTTTTTAAATATATATACATTTAACTTAAAACACAATGCATCTTTAACCCATGTAATAAGATTTTGGCTAATGACTCTCATACTAGTTGTCTTAGGGCATTAGGTGTTGAGACACCCTTCGAGCTTAGTAACTCAGGTTATAGATACTGATACATAGATAGTGTAATGTTTGATTTCCTTAAGCTTTTCTCCTCAACCTATGTAACAAGCGTTGGTCAATAGCTTCTAAGTCAATTAACTTTAGGGTATTAGGCGTTAAAACACCCCTTCGGACTTAATTGCTTAGGTTAGGGAGGCTATAAAACCAAACTTATCTATGTTTTTATTATCATTTTTTTTTTGCTCTTTTTTTTTTCAAATTATATACTATCCCTTTCCCTTAGTTGTTACCTTTAACAAAAAAAAAACATAAATAATGCAATAATCTAATGTGTAACCCACAATCATATGTTAAAGTGTGTGTGTGTGAAAATTAAAGTTTAAGAATATATGTTAAATTAGTATATGAGTAGAATTAAGTAATAAACAATGCGAGTTTATAAACCTGAATATTTGAAGAAGTATTATGATAGACCTTGTTATGAATATTGCAAATAACCATTGAAAAATCTTAACCAAGATAAGTCTCAAAAGTCAATAAAATTCCTCCTTACTCTGCCGTCTTAGTAAGAACAGTTTGCAAATGGTTTATGAAATAGAAAACATAGTTAGTTTTTTTTTTTAATATCAACTATTATCCTCTTCCCCTAACCAAAACAAGACATTATGCTCAATATTCTAAGGTAGAAAGATAGAGTATAGAAGATATCACCTGAAATAACGAACACTGACAAACCTGAAACACACTGAAACAAAAATAAGAAATAACAAAACACAATAATAAAACCAAAAGACACAAAAATTCACAAATGAAGGCTCAAATCCAATCTAAGCTTTTTACGGCTTCCCGTAGATGACCAATTTATGCGACTCATGGAAGGATCAATCACAGGAATGAAAGATTGTAGTTGGTCAATCAATTGTTCAGCAGTAGCAGCAGAGATTATGATTTGTCGTGCAGAAGATGTTAGAAATTCCTGTTCCACAGCATGATCAAGAAAAGACAACAACTTATCATAATAACCATTAACATTTAACAAACCTATGGGTTTATGGTGAATGTGCAATTGAGCCCAAGAGGAAATATGAAAGATCTCTTCCAATGTGCCTAGACCACCTGGTAAAGCAATGAAAGCATCAGCATGGTTAAACATTGCATTCATTCGAGCCGACATTGTGGAGACCTGAAGTTCCTCTCCAATTGTTTTTCCAATGATGTCCCCTTATGCCAAAGCTTCAGGGACGATTCCTAAAACTTGACTACCTCCTAAAAATGCAGCTATTGACACACCTCCCATTAACCCAAGACTGCCTCCCCCATACACTAAATGAATCTTTCTCTCAGCTAGCACCTGACCAAGATGATTTGCTGATTCTAAAAACTCCTTTTCTTTCCCAGGACTAGATCCACCGAAAACACAAATATTTCTTATTTGATGACTTGAGGAACTTGCCATTTCTACACACTTCTGTATTTGTTGAATGTATGGGTTGAGTAGAAATGAAAGGAAGGAAAAGAGGGTTTTATAGATGAGAAAGTAGAAAGGCAATCATAACATCTATATGTAGGCCAGCTAGAGTCTCACACACTCTCTCTTTCTCTCTCTTT
>NW_011500719.1:26269-28478 GCF_000495115.2 Populus euphratica
TATTATTATTATTATTATTATTATTATTATTACTATTGTTGTTGTTGTTATTGTTGTTTTATAATTGTTGTTTATAATTTGTACAATTAACCTCCCTGTGGTTCGACCCCGGTCTTGCCGGGTTATTTATTACTTCGACACTCCTGCACTTGGGAGAAGACATCAATCTTTTAGTCGTGTCAAGTTTTTGGCGCCGTTGCCGGGGAGGTAAGTTCTTGTATAAATTATAGTATTTATTTTATTTTCTCTTTTCACTTTTCTTGTATATAACTTTGTTTCTTGTCTCTTATTTCTTCTTCTTTTGTTTTCTTTTTTCATTTATTCTATTCCTACACGTGCATGAGAGTGTGGTCACGTACATCAAGTGGTAGACTTTGTAGGGTATCCTCATCATTTTCAGAAAATATGGCCGAAGAAGATAATCAATCACTTCATAATGAGAATAATGAGAATAACCGTGCTAGAACACTTAGAGACCACATGAATCCCACAAGAACAAGTGCACCATCATGCATAGTTTTTCCTCCTGATGCATCTCATTTTAATTTTAAACTAGGCATTATTCAACTTTTACCTTCTTTTCATGACTTAGAATTGGAAAATCCATACTTGCATTTAAGGGAATTTAAGGAGGTTTGTAACACATATAATGATTCAAATTGTAGCATGAACACCATCATATTAAAGCTTTTTCCTTTTTCGTTAAAAGATAAAGCTAAAACATGGCTACAAAATTTGAGACTAGGATCCATTTGTGCTTGGGATGAAATGCAACAACAGTTTTTAAAAAAGTTTTTCCCATCTCACAAAACAAACTCTTTCAAAAGACAAATCACTACTTTCACTCAAAAATCAGGAGAAACATTTTACCAATGTTGGGATAGGTATCGAGACTTGCTTAATACTTGCCCTCATCATGGTTTTGAAACATGGAGATTGGTTTCATAGTTTTATGGAGGATTAACACCTAAAGATAGGCAAATGGTTGAATTGATGTGCAATGGAACTTTTGAAGATAAAGATCCTGATGAAGCAATGGAGTACTTAGACTTGTTAGCTGAAAATGCTCAAAATTAGGACACTACGGGTATTTATGAGGCACCGAGTAAAACTCAACCTCATACATCTAGTGGAGGTATGTACAACCTTAGGGAAGATCACGACCTTCAAGCCAAGTTTGCATCTTTAGCTAGAAAAGTCGAGGCACTTGAATTGAAAAAGAGTGGTCAATTAAAATATGTTGAAAACATTATGTGTCAAATATGTGAAACAAATTAACATTCAACCAGTAATTGTCCAAGCTTACCTTCTTTTAAAGAATGTCTCCATGAACAAGCCCATGCTTTAAACAGTTTTCAAAGGACCAACCATAACCCATACTCACAAACATATAACCCTGGTTGGAGAAATCACCTAAATTTCAGCTAAAAGAGTGATAATAACAATGCACAAACTTCACAACCACTGTTTCAAGCACACCATAATTTCCAAAATTCTCATGGATATGCACCTCCTTATGCTCCACCTCCTAGAAGAAATCTTGAGGAAATATTGCATGCATTTATTGAAAAGCAAGAGACAATCAATACTCAACTTGCTCAAAACATGATAGATTTTAAAGATACTCTTGCTAAATTGACATCTGCTCTCAATTTCCAAGAGAAAGGTAAGTTTCCATCTCAACCATAACAAAATCCCAAGGGGCAATACAATGCAAATGCAAGTAGTTCCAGAAGCCAACACATTGATCAAGTCAAATCAGTCACTACTCTTCGCAGTGGTAAGGTTATTGAAAAACCTAGTCTTGAACGTTATGAGAAAGATGATGAATTAATCTCTGGGGGTAAGGAAGGGGTTGAATTTAAAAATTGCAAAGAAAAGACTAATTCCCCGCTAGCGCTTCCATTTCCTCATGCCATGACCAAATAAAGAAAAGTTAATCATAACTCTAAAATCTTTGAAACTTTCAAACAGGTAAGGATCAATATACCTTTGTTGGATGTTATTAAACAGGTTCCTTCCTATGCTAAATTTTTGAAAGATTTGTGCACTGTGAAGAAAAAACTGAATGTGAAAAAGAAAGCCTTTCTAGCGGAACAAGTAAGTGCCATTCTTCAAAACAATAATGCTTTGAAATATAAAGACCCTGGTTGTCCTACAATTTCCTACTTTATTGGAGAGCATAAAATTGAAAGAGCCTTACTTGATC
>NW_011500719.1:33063-92229 GCF_000495115.2 Populus euphratica
TATTATTATTATTATTATTATTATTATTATTACTGTTGTTGTTATTGTTGTTTTATAATTGTTGTTTATAATTTGTACAATTAACCTCCCTGTGGTTCGACCCCGGTCTTGCCGGGTTATTTATTACTTCGACACTCCTGCACTTGGGAGAAGACATCAATCTTTTAGTCGTGTCAAGTTTTTGGCGCCGTTGCCGGGGAGGTAAGTTCTTGTATAAATTATAGTATTTATTTTATTTTCTCTTTTCACTTTTCTTGTATATAACTTTGTTTCTTTTCTTTTGTTTCTTTTTATTTTGTTTTCTTCCTCCTTCTTTTGCTTTCTTCTTCTTTTTTATTTTATTCCTACACGTGCATGAGAGTGTGGTCACGTACATCAAGTGGTAGACTTTGTAGGGTATCCTCATCATTTTCAGAAAATATGGCCGAAGAAGATAATCAATCACTTCATAATGAGAATAATGAGAATAACCGTGCTAGAACACTTAGAGACCACATGAATCCCACAAGAACAAGTGCACCATCATGCATAGTTTTTCCTCCTGATGCATCTCATTTTAATTTTAAACCAGGTATTATTCAACTTTTACCTTCTTTTCATGGTTTGGAATTGGAAAATCCATACTTGCATTTAAGGGAATTTGAGGAGGTGTGCAACACATATAATAATTTAAATTGTAGCATGAACACCATCAGATTAAAGCTTTTTCCTTTTTCATTAAAAGATAAAGCTAAAACATGGCTACAAAATTTAAGACCAGGATCCATTCGTGCTTGGGATGAAATGCAACAACAGTTTTTAAAGAAGTTTTTTCCATCTCATAGAACAAACTCTTTCAAAAGACAAATCACTACTTTCACTCAAAAACCAGGAGAAACATTTTACCAATGTTGGGATAGGTATCGAGACTTGCTTAGTACTTGCCCTCATCATGGTTTTGAAACATGGAGATTGGTTTCACATTTCTATGAAGGGTTAACACCTAAAGATAGGCAAATGGTTGAATTGATGTGCAATGGAACTTTTGAAGATAAAGACCCTGATGAAGCAATGGAGTACTTAGACTTGTTAGCTGAAAATGCTCAAAATTGGGACACCGCGGGTACTTATGAGGCACCGAGTAAAACTCAACCTCATACATCTAGTGGAGGTATGTACAACCTTAGGGAAGATCATGACCTTCAAGCCAAGTTTGCATCTTTAGCTAGAAAAGTCGAGGCACTAGAATTGAAAAAGAGTGGTCAATTAAAATCTGTTGAAAACATTGTGTGTCAAATCTGTGAAACAAATGAACACTCAACCAACGATTGTCCAACCTTGCCTTCTTTTAAAGAATGTCTCCATGAACAAGCCCATGCTTTAAACAGTTTTCAAAGGGCCAACCACAACCCATACTCCCAAACATACAACCCTGGTTGGAGGAATCACCCAAATTTCAGTTGGAAGAGTGAGAACAACAATGCACAAACTTCACAACCACCGTTTCAAGCACACCATAATTTCCAAAATTCTCATGGATATGCACCTCCTTATGCTCCACCTCCTAGAAGAAATCTTGAGGAAACATTGCATGCATTCATTGAAAAGCAAGAGACAATCAATACTCAACTTGCTCAAAACATGACAGATTTTAAAGATACTCTTGCAAAATTAACATCTGCTCTTAGTTTCCAAGAGAAAGGTAAGTTTCCATCTCAACGATAACAAAATCCCAAGGGGCAATACAATGCAAATGCAAGTAGTTCTAGAAGCCAACACATTGATCAAGTCAAATCAGTCACTACTCTTCACAGTGGTAAGGTTATTGAAAAACCTAGTCTTGAACGTTATGAGAAAGATGAATTAATCTCTGGGGGTAAGGAAGGGGTTGAATTTAAAAATTGCAAAGAAAAGACTAATTCCCCGCTAGCGCTTCCATTTCCTCATGCCATGACCAAATAAAGAAAAGTCAATCATAACTCTAAAATCTTTGAAACTTTCAAACAGGTAAGGATCAATATATCTTTGTTGGATGTTATTAAACAGGTTCCTTCCTATGCTAAATTTTTGAAAGATCTGTGCACTGTGAAGAAAAAACTGAATGTGAAAAAGAAAGCCTTTTTAGCTGAACAAGTAAGTGCCATTCTTCAGAACAATAATGCTTTGAAATATAAAAACCCTGGTTGTCCAACAATTTCTTGCTTTATTGGAGTACATAAAATTGAAAGAGCCTTACTTGATCTTGGAGCTAGTGTGAATTTACTTCTATATTCAGTTTTTCAAAGTCTCAATCTAGGTGAGTTAAAACCAATTTCTGTAATTTTATTTGCCAATAGATCTATAAAAGTGCCTAGAGGAATAGTCGAAGATGTATTAGTACAAGTCGATAAATTCATTTATCTTGTGGATTTTGTTATCTTAGACACAGAACCTGTTAAAGCCTGTAATTCATTTCCTGTTATTTTAGGACATTCGTTTCTTGCAACTTCTAACGCATTCATTAATTGTAGGAATGGACTGATGAAGCTATCATTTGGAAACATGACATTGGAGATAAATATTTTCAACATTTGCAAACAGCTTAGAGATGATAATGACTTACAGGAAGTAGATCTTATTGATCAATTAGTTTATAATCAATTTGAATCTACCATGAGTAAAATAGAGTTTGATGAATCTGAAGATATGCAAATGATTTATTCTCAGGAAGAAATCATGGATGAAAAAAGCACCGAAAATGTTTATGTGAATCTTTTGTCAAAAGTGACAACAAATTCGACATCTAACATCACACCAATCGATGATTACTTTCCTAACGAATCCTTACTTACTCTTAGTCCAATGACTTGGTATAATAAAAATATCAATTTTCTTGCTTTAGGAGATTTGCCAGCTGATTGGAGTACCCAAGACAAAGAAAAGTTTTTGAACAAAGTGAAGAACTTTTATTGTGATGACCTTAACTTATTCAAATATTGCCCTGATCAAATATTTCAAAGATTCATTCCCGACAATGAGGTAAGTAGTGTCATTAAACTTTGTCATTCCGAAGCATCTGGAAGTTATTTCTCGTAAAAAAAGACAACTATAAAAAGCTTTCAAAATGGATTTTATTGGCCCACCATGTTCAAGGACACGCATGCATTCTGCAAAACTTGTGAAAATTGTCAAAAAGTTGATACTGGTCAAAAAAGTTTTGTTTTGTAATTCTCAACTCTATGCATTCCCTAGAGAGCTAAGATCAAGATGGAGCAATTCTTATGGGGCCTATGATATTGAGAGTTCAATGAATGACAATGTTTTTAAGGAAAATGGACATCGTTTGAAAGCTTACTTTGATAATTTTCCTAGTGAAAATGAATCAACTGGTTTGAATGATCTTGTATATAAAGGTTGATTATTTTGTTTTTCTCACATTGTTTTTTTGTTTCTTTTTGAGTGATTTTTGCTAGCTTCTCTCACCCCCGGTCAAATGGCGGACAACGGTACTCCGTGACTTAAGTTAGTTGTTTGAGTTTCCCATAATAACTGATATCTATTAATGTAAGGATTAAACAATGATAATAAAAAATGTCAAGGTTAGAGGTTCCACTAATGGTATGTCAAACAAGTATAATATAAATTCTTATTATTCAATTAAAAACCATATACAAAGGAGGTTCCAATCAAATTATAGGTTGTTAATATGATTATATTAGTCATCTTATTTGATTAATGCTAAGGCATTAGCAAACCAAGGCATTGTAGAGACAAAAAGTAAAGATTCATCAGGAAAGTAGTCATCGATTGGTGTGATGTCAGTTTTTGAATCTGTTGTCAATCTTGACAAGTGATCTACGACAACATTTTCGCTGCCTTTCTTATCTTGATAATATTTGTGCAATTTTATGAATCTCTCTTCCAATTCTCATTTGAGAATGAACACTAATCTTGAAAAATTAAAAAAAGTATTTTCCCGCTCTGCCTCAGAATACGATTACAAAAATTTACCATGCTAAATGTGTAAGTTTGAGGTTGTTAATGAATCATGGAATTCCTAAACATATTCGCTGGTTGATTGAAGCAAAGGTCCGATATCAGGTGAGTCCTCTAATTCCTTCATTTCACACATGCCTAGAATATGTAAAAGCACTTTTGCAAAGAAATGTTGTGTAAAACGACTAAAAGTCTGTCATCGATATGCCAATTAGACTTGTAATGCACAATGTCATTCTTTAGGAATGGTATCCATAAATCATGAAGATAAAATATAGTTCATTAAGGATGGCCTGAGTAATGAGTCTTTAGATAATCTTCTATTACCTCTTAAGACGCATCCTAGTGGAGATGTGCATCGTGCAATTCAAGATTTATGGCCCCATTTTCATAAAGAACATGATCGACTTAGTCTTGGGAATCTGACTAAAAAAGACCCTATTTGCCAGTTTTTAAGAAAACTGGATGGGAAGCCTATCCTCGACCTATAGAGGGCGTTTAAGCCGTTCTTGGACGTAAAACCAAGAGAAGATGTGAGCCACAATCACAACTACTTGTACATACACATGTGATTAATACTTAAAAGTGCATTTTTATCATGGTTTTATATCATCATTTTGCACTTGAAGTATTAATAACTCCTCAACTAAAGCATGTTTTATAATAATATATCTAATAATATAAGATACCTTTAATTTGTGGTAAATGTTCATTTTAAATGCGGGCCTATTAGACAAATGAAAGGATTGATTGATGACTTTAAGAACTTAAATTGCAAGGGCAAAGAGATGACCAAACTTAGAAAAGAGATGCCGGTGCAATCCAAACCAGAACATTGTTCAGGAATTGGGTCATATCTGGAGCTGTACATCTCATATTTAGGTCTACTTTATATGAATGGAAAGTTAAGACATAGGCCTACAACTTTCATATGGAACCCAAGATCTAAAAAGGCCATTTTCAAGTCCAAATTGTAGCAATAACAAAGAAGCTTGAATCTGTCATCCAGCCCAAGCACTGTTCAATATTTGGCCCATATCTAGACTTCTAGAAGTTCAAACGAGCTGAATTTTTTACAAAAGAAAGCTGAGACAATTTCCTACAACTTTCATGTTTGCAACTGGCTCCAATTTTGACGTTATCAATGACGTTTTGGGCAGACAAGAGAAGATAAGGATTGTCACCAAATCAAGAGTTGGTCACCTACTCATCAATTAGTCATCAAATCAATAATTCTCAATTTTGGCCTATAAAAGGAGGCATTTACCATGCATTTAGGCATCTTGCTCTCCAGATCAAAATCATGCTCTTGCTTTCTCTCTTTGTATTTTTTGTAATGTTTATGCTTTGCTTTCATTAATATCAAGTTTATGCCTTTCATTTCCTTTCATTTACTTAGCTAACTTTTATCTTATTTATGTTCTTATTTTGTTTATTTATTTTTCTTTCTTTCATTATGTCTAGCTAAGTTTATTATGTCAAGGTGAAAAGGTTACACTAATGGTGTAAGAATAAGTATAGCTTAAACTTAATATGGACTATAATGTTTGATACTAACATGTTTTATATTTTTTATCTTGTTCACTCTTTAATACTTTGCTTGTTAAATGACTAATCTTGATTTATGTTGTATAACACCTGGTACAACAAATGCTTGGCACTTTTATAGCCCATATTATATGGTATAACCGACACCTGAGTTATGGAAGGAACTTGATTTATTGTTAACATAAGTTCTAATCATGAATGCTTGACAAGATTTACAAGTATTAGCATTAATCGAATAAAATGACTAATGTAATCATGTTAACAATATATAATCTGATTGGAACCTCCTTTGTGTGTGGTTTCCAATTGAATAATAAGAGTTTATACTATACTTGTTTGACATACCATTAGTGGATCCTCTAACCTTGACATTTTTTGTTATCATAATATTCCATCTCCAAGTTCTCATCTTCTTCTTCTTTTTTTATTTCTTTTTCTTTATTATTATTATTGTTATTGTTGTTGTTGTTGTTGTTATTGCTATTATTATTGTTTATAATTGTTATTTATAATTTGTATAATTAACCTTCCTGTTGTTCGACCCCGGTCTTGCTGGGTTATTTATTACTTCGACACTCCTGCACTTGGGAGAAGACATCAATCTTTTAGTCGTGTCAAGTTTTTGGCGTCGTTGCTGGGGAGGTAAGTTTTGTATAAATTATAATATTTATTTTATTTTCTCTTTTCACTTTTCTTGTATATAACTTTGTTTCTTTTCTCTTGTTTCTTCTTCTTTTGTTTTCTTTTTCCTTTTATTCTATTCATACACGTGCATGAGAGTGTGGTCACGTACATCCTGTGGTAGAATTTGTAGGGTATCCTCATCATTTTCAGAAAATATGGCTGAAAAAGATAATCAATCACTTCATAATGAGAATAATGAGAATAACCGTGCTAGAATACTTAGAGACCACATGAATCCCACAAGAACAAGTGCACCATCATGCATAATTTTTCTTCCTGATGCATCTCATTTTCATTTAAAGTCAAGCATTATTCAACTTTTATCTTCTTTTTATGGCTTAGAATTGGAAAATCCATACTTGCATTTAAGGGAATTTGAGGAGGTCTACAACACATATAATAATTTAAATTGTAGCATGAACACCATCAAATTAAAGCTTTTTTCTTTTTCATTAAAAGATAAAGCTAAAACATGGCTATAAAATTTAAGATCAGGATCCATTCGTGCTTGGGATGAAATGCAACAACAGTTTTTAAAGAAGTTTTTCCCATCTCACAAAACAAACTCTTTCAAAAGTCAAATCACCACTTTTATTCAAAAACCAGGAGAAACATTTTACCAATGTTGGGATAGGTATCGAGACTTGCTTAGTACTTGCCCTCATCATGGTTTTGAAACATGGAGATTGGTTTCACATTTTTATGAAGGGTTAACACCTAGAGATAGGCAAATGGTTGAATGGATGTGCAATGGAACTTTTGAAGATAAAGATCCTGATGAAGCAATGGAGTACATAGACTTGTTAGCTGAAAATGCTCAAAATTGGGACACCGCGGGTACTTATGTGGCACCGAGTAAAACTCAACCTCATACATCTAATGGAGGTATGTACAACCTTAGGGAAGATCATGACCTTCAAGCCAAGTTTGCATCTTTAGCTAGAAAAGTCGAGGCACTAGAATGGAAAAGGAGTGGTCAATTAAAATCTGTTGAAAACATTATGTGTCAAATCTGTGAAACAAATGAACACTCAACCAATGATTTTCCAACCTTGTCTTCTTTTAAGAAATATCTCCATGAACAAGCCCATGCTTTAAATAGTTTCCAAAAGGCCAACCACAACCCATACTTACAAACATACAACCCTGGTTGGAGAAACACCCAAATTTTAGTTGGAAGAGTGAGAACAACAATGCACAAACTTCACAACCACCATTTCAAGCACACCACAATTTCTAAAATTCTCATGGATATGCACCTCTTTATGCTCCACCTCGTAGAAGAAATCTTGAGGAATCATTGCATGCATTTATTGAAAAGCAAGAGACAGTCAATACTCAACTTGCTCAAAACATGACAGATTTTAAAGATACTCTTACAAAATTAACATTTGCTCTTAGTTTCTAAGAGAAAGGTAAGTTTCCATCTCAACCACAACAAAATCCCAAGAGGCAATACAATGCAAATGCAAGTAGTTCCAGAAGCCAACAGATGGATCAAGTCAAATCAGTCACTATTTTGCGCAGTGGTAAGGTTATTGAAAAACCCTCTCTTGAACCTTACGAGAAAGATGATGAGTCAATCTTTGAGGGTAAGGAAGGGGTTGAATCTGAAAATTGCAAAGAAAAGACTGATTCTCCGCCAGCACTTCCATTTCCTCAAGCCATGACCAAACAAAGAAAAGTCAATCATAACTCTGAAATTTTTGAAACTTTCAAACAGGTAAGCATCAATATACCTTTGCTGGATGCTATTAAACAGATTCCTTCCTGTGTTAAATTTTTGAAAGATCTATGCACTGTAAAGAGGAAATTGAATGTGAAAAAGAAAGCCTTTCTAGCCGAACAAGTAAGTGCTATTCTTCAGAACAATAATGCTTTGAAATATAAAGACGGGTTGTCCTATAATTTCTTGCTTTATTGGAGAGCATAAAATTGAAAGAGCCTTACTTGATCTCGGTGCTAGTGTGAATTTACTTCCATATTCAGTTTTTTAGAGTCTCAATCTAGGTGAGTTAAAACCAACTTCTATAACTCTTTTACTTGCCGATAGACCTATAAAAGTGCCTAGAGGAATAATTGAAGATGTGTTAATTCAAGTCGATGAATTCATTTATCCTGTGGATTTTATTGTCTTGGACACACAACCTGTTGAAGCATGTAATTCATTTCCTGTTATTTTAGGACGTCCATTTCTTGCAACTTCTAACGCATTAATTAATTGTAGGAATGGACTAATGAAGCTATCATCTGGAAACATGACATTGGAGATGAATATTTTCAACATTTGCAGGCAACCTAAAGATGATAATGATTTATAAGAAGTGGACTTTACTGAAAAATTAATTCATGATCAATTTCCAACCACTTCCAATGAAATTGAGATTGATGAATCTGATGTTTTGCAAATGATTTATTTTCAGGAAGAATCATAGACAAGTAATTGGAGGCCATAAATTGAGGAATTGCCACCACGATTAATTAAGTCCATACCTTGAAGTGTTCAACTAGCAAAACCTGATTTGAAGCCGTTGCCATCCAATCTCAAATACTCATTTTTAGGAGAAAATGAAACTTTTCCGGTAATAATCTCTTCCAAACTTAATGCACATCAAGAAGGTAAGTTATTACAAACTCTGAAAATGCACAAAAATGCGTTAGGATGGACCATATCTGATATAAAAGGAATTAGTCCTTTGATTTGTACACACAGAATTTGTTTAGAGGAAAATGCTAAACCCTCTAGAGAAATGCAACAAAGGCTAAATCCTAATATGAAAGAAGTAGTGAAAAATGAAGTCATTAAGCTTCTAGATAATGAAATCATTTATCCTATTTCTGACAGCAAATCAGTAAGTCATACCCAAGTTGTACCCAAGAAGTCTAGAGTCACTGTGATAACAAATGAGAATAATGAGTTAATTCCTACTAGAACTGTTACTGGTTGGCGCATGTGCATTGACTATAGAAAACTTAATTCAATGACTAGAAAATATCATTTTCCTTTACATTTCATGGATCAAATCCTAGAAAGAGTTGCAGGTCATGAATTTTATTGTTTTCTAGATGGCTATTTGGGTTACAACCAAATTGAAATTGCATTGGAAGATCAAGAGAAGACTACTTTCACATGTCCATTTAGTACTTTTGCATATCGAAGGATGCCTTTTGGATTATGTAATGCACCAGCCACATTTCAAAGATGCATGCTTAGTATATTTAGTGATATGGTTGAACATTTTCTTGAGATTTTCATGGATGATTTTTCTATTTTTGGCGATTCATTTGATGATTGTTTGACTAACTTAGAAAAGGTTTTGACCAGGTGTGAAGAGAAGAATCTTGTGCTGAATTGGGAAAAATATCATTTTATGGTAACAAACGGCATTGTACTTGGTCACATTGTTTCATCAAAAGGAATTGAGGTTGATAAATCTAAAATCGAGTTAATTGCAAACTTGCCAACACCAAAATCTCTTAAAGATGTTAGATCATTCCTAGGACATGCTGGTTTTTATAGAAGGTTCATCAAAGATTTTAGTGTAATATCTAAGCCTTTAAGTAACCTTCTAACAAAGGATACTATTTTTGAATGGACTAAACATTGTAAAGAAGCCTTTGTTAAACTTAAAAACTTGCTTACTTGTACTCCTATCATTCAACCTCCTGATTGGTCATTACCTTTTGAAATAATGTGTGATGCTAGTGATTATGCTGTAGGTGCTGTTTTGGGACAAAGAAAAGATAAGAAACCTTATGTAATTTACTATGCAAGTAAAACTTTAAATAGTGCTCAAATAAATTATACCACCACTGAAAAAGAATTACTTGTAGTAGTATTTGCATGTGAAAAATTCAGGTCTTATCTTGTTGGCTCACCTGTTGTTGTTTTTAGTGATCATGCAACATTGAAATATCTTCTTTCTAAGAAAGATTCTAAGGCTAGATTGGTGTAGTGAATTTTATTACTTCAAAGATAAGAAAGGCAGCGAAAATGTTGTCGTAGATCACTTGTTAAGATTGACAACAGATTCAAAAACTGACATCACACCAATTGATGACTACTTTCCCGATGAATCTTTACTTTTTGTCTCTACAATGCCTTGGTTTGCTAATGCCTTAGCATTAATCAAATAAGATGACTAATGTAATCATATTAACAACCTATAATTTGATTGGAACCTCCTTTGTATGTGGTTTTTAATTGAATAATAAGAATTTATACTATACTTGTTTGACATACCATTAGTGGAACCTCTAACCTTGACATTTGTTATTATCATTGTTTAATCCTTACATTAATATTCCATCTTGAAGTTCTCATATTTTTCTTCTTCTTTTCCTTCTTTTTCTTTACTACTACTACTACTACTACTACTACTACTACTATATTATTATTATTATTATTATTATTATTATTATTGTTGTTGTTGTTGTTGTTGTTGTTGTTGTTGTTATTGTTGTTATTGTTATTATTGTCATCTATAATTTATACATTTAACCTCTTTGTGGTTCGACCCCGGTCTTGCTGGATTATTTATTACTTCGACACTCCTGCAATTAGGAGAAGACATCAATCTTTTGGTCATGTCACATGTTCTTTATGAAAACGGGGTTATAAGTTATAAATTGCATGATGCATATCTCCACTATGATGAGACTTAAGAGTCAATAAAAAATTATCTAAAGACTCTCCATGTTTTGAAATAAATCCTACCTTTTGATAATTTTTACAGGTTTTGTAGAATGCATATGAATCCTTGAACATGGTGGGCCACTAAAATCCACTTTATAAGATGTTTGCAATTGTTTTATTTGATGAGAAATGACTCCCACATGCCTCAAAGTGATAAAATTTAATGACACTACTTACCTGATTGTCAGGAATGCAATTTTGAAATATTTGATGAAGACAATATTTGAATAAGTTAGGGTCATCCCAATAAATGTTTTGCACGTCGCTCAAAAACTTTCTTTTGTTTTGGTTATCCAAATGAGTTGGCAAAAATCCTGAAGCAAAAAAATTGATATTTTTAGCAAACCAAGGCATTAAACTCAGAGAAAGTAAAGATTCAACAAGAAAGTAATCTCTGAATGTTAAATCTATTGCCAATTTTGAAAAATGATCCACAACAACATATCCAGTGCCTTTTTCATCCTTGATTTCTTCCTGTTTGAAAGTTTCAAAGATTTCACTATCATGATTAACTTTCTTTTATTTGGTCATGGTATAAGGAAATGGAAGTACTGGTAGGAAATCAATCTTTTTCTTACAATATTCAGATTCAACCCCTTCCTTACCCTTAGAGATTGACTCATCATCTTTCTCACAAGGTTTAAGAGTAGGTTTTCAATAACCTTACCACTGCAAAGAGTGATAACTAATTTGACTTGATTCATGTGTTGACTTTCAGAACTACTTGAAATGGTGGTTATGAAGTTTGTGCACTATTATTATCACTCTTCCAACTTAAATTTGAGTGATTTCTCCAACCAGGGTTATATGTTTGTGAGTATAGGTTATGATTGGGCCTTTGGGAACTGTTTAAAGCATGAGCTTATTCATGGAGACATTCCTTAAAAGAAGGTAAGGTTGGACAGTCATTGGTTAAGTGTTCATTTGTTTCACAGATTTGACACACAATGTCTTGAACAGATTTTAATTGACCACTCCTTTTTAATTCTAGTGTCTTGACTTTTCTAGCTAAAGATGTAAACTTGGTTTCAAGGTCATGATCTTCGCTAAGGTTATATATGCTTCCATTAGATGTATGAGGTTGAGTTTTACTCGGTGCCTTATAAGTACCTGCGGTGTCCTAATTTTGAGCATTTTCAGCTACCAAGTCTAAGTACTCCATTGCTTCATTAGGGTCTTTATCTTTAAAATTTCATTGCACATCAATTCAACCATTTCTATCTCTAGGTGCTAACCCTCCATAAAAATATGAAACCAATCTCCATGTTTCAAAACCATGATGAGGGCAAGTATTAAGCAAGTCTTGATACCTATCTCAACTTTGGTAAAATGTTTCTTCTAGTTTTTGAGTGAAATGGTGATTTATCTTTTGAAAGAGTTTGTTTTATGAGATGGAAAAAACTTCTTTAAAATCTGTTATTGCATTTCATCCCAAGCACGAATGGATCCAAGTCTCAAATTTTATAGCCATGTTTTAGCTTTATCTTTTAATGAAAAAGAAAAAAGGTTTAATCTGATAGTGTTCATTGACATGACCAAAAGATTGATGTCTTTTTCCAAGTGCAGGAGTGTCGAAGTAATAAATAACCCAGCAAGACCGAGGTCGAACCACAGGGAGGTTAATTGTATAAATTATAAATAACAACAACAATAGTAACAATAATAATAATAATAATAATAGTAGTAGCAACAACAGTAATAGTAATATTAATAATAATAGTAGTTGTAGTAATAAAGAAGAAGAAGAAGAAGAAGAAGAAGTTGGTAAGAACTTTAAGATGAAAGATTAACGTAAAGATTAAACAATGATAATAAAAAAATGTCAAGGTTAGAGGATCCACTAATGGTATGTCAAATAAGTATAATATAAAGTCTTATTATTTAATTGAAAACCACACACAAAGGGGGTTCCAATCATATTAGAAATTAAGATATGACCCAATTACCAAACAGTGTTCCGGTTTGGATTGCACCGACATCTCTTTTCTAAGTTTGGCCATCTCTTTATCCTTGCAATTTAAGTTCTTCAAGTCATCAATCAATCCTGTCATTTATGTGATAGGCCTGCATTAAAAATAGACATTTACCACAAATTATAGGTATCTTATATTGTTAGATACATTCTTATAAAACATATTTTAGTTAAGGAGTTATTGATACTTCAAGTGCAAAATGATGATATAAAACCATGATAAAAATGCACTTTTAAGTACTAATCAATTGTACTTGGTCACATTGTTTCATCAAAAGGAATTGAGGTTGATAAATCTAAAATCGAGTTAATTGCAAACTTGCCAACACCAAAATCTCTTAAAGATGTTAGATCATTTCTAGGACATGCTGGTTTTTATAGAAGGTTCATCAAAGATTTTAGTGTAATATCTAAGCCTTTAAGTAACCTTCTAACAAAGGATACTATTTTTGAATGGACTAAACATTGTAAAGAAGCCTTTGTTAAACTTAAAAACTTGCTTACTTGTACTCCTATCATTCAACCTCCTGATTGGTCATTACCTTTTGAAATAATGTGTGATGCTAGTGATTATGCTGTAGGTACTGTTTTGGGACAAAGAAAAGATAAGAAACCTTATGTAATTTACTATGCAAGTAAAACTTTAAATAGTGCTCAAATAAATTATACCACCACTGAAAAAGAATTACTTGTAGTAGTATTTGCATGTGAAAAATTCAGGTCTTATCTTGTTGGCTCACCTGTTGTTGTTTTTAGTGATCATGCAACATTGAAATATCTTCTTTCTAAGAAAGATTCTAAGGCTAGATTTGTGTAGTGAATTTTATTACTTCAAAGATAAGAAAGGCAGCGAAAATGTTGTCGTAGATCACTTGTCAAGATTGACAACAGATTCAAAAACTGACATCACACCAATCGATGACTACTTTCCTGATGAATCTTTACTTTTTGTCTCTACAATGCCTTGGTTTGCTAATGCCTTAGCATTAATCAAATAAGATGACTAATGTAATCATATTAACAACCTATAATTTGATTGGAACCTCCTTTGTATGTGGTTTTTAGTTGAATAATAAGAATTTATACTATACTTGTTTGACATACTATTAGTGGAACCTCTAACCTTGACATTTGTTATTATCATTGTTTAATCCTTACATTAATATTCCATCTTGAAGTTCTCATATTTTTCTTCTTCTTTTCCTTCTTTTTCTTTACTACTACTACTACTACTACTACTACTACTACTATATTATTATTATTATTATTATTATTATTATTATTATTATTATTATTATTTGTTGTTGTTGTTGTTGTTGTTGTTGTTGTTGTTGTTGTTGTTGTTGTTGTTGTTGTTGTTGTTGTTGTTGTTGTTATTGTTATTATTGTCATCTATAATTTATACATTTAACCTCTTTGTGGTTCGACCCCGGTCTTGCTGGATTATTTATTACTTCGACACTCCTGCAATTAGGAGAAGACATCAATCTTTTGGTCGTGTCACATGTTCTTTATGAAAACGGGGTTATAAGTTATAAATTGTATGATGCATATCTCCACTATGATGAGACTTAAGAGTCAATAAAAAATTATCTAAAGACTCTCCATGTTTTGAAATAAATCCTACCTTTTGACAATTTTTACAGGTTTTGTAGAATGCATATGAATCCTTGAACATGGTGGGCCACTAAAATCCACTTTATAAGATGTTTGCAATTGTTTTATTTGATGAGAAATGACTCCCACATGCCTCAAAGTGACAAAATTTAATGACACTACTTACCTCATTGTCAGGAATGCAATTTTGAAATATTTGATGAAGACAATATTTGAATAAGTTAGGGTCATCCCAATAAATATTTTGCACGTCGCTCAAAAACTTTCTTTTGTTTTGGTTATCCAAATGAGTTGGCAAAAATCCTGAAGCAAAAAAATTGATATTTTTAGCAAACCAAGGCATTAAACTCAGAGAAAGTAAAGATTCAACAAGAAAGTAATCTCCGAATGTTAAATCTATTGCCAATTTTGAAAAATGATCCACAACAACATATTCAGTGCCTTTTTCATCCTTGATTTCTTCCTGTTTGAAAGTTTCAAAGATTTCACTATCATGATTAACTTTCTTTTATTTGGTCATGGTATAAGGAAATGGAAGTACTGGTAGGAAATCAATCTTTTTCTTACAATATTCAGATTCAACCCCTTCCTTACCCTTAGAGATTGACTCATCATCTTTCTCACAAGGTTTAAGAGTAGGTTTTCAATAACCTTACCACTACAAAGAGTGATAACTAATTTGACTTGATTCATGTGTTGACTTTCAGAACTACTTGAAACGGTGGTTATGAAGTTTGTGCACTATTATTATCACTCTTCCAACTTAAATTTGAGTGATTTCTCCAACCAGGGTTGTATGTTTGTGAGTATAGGTTATGATTGGGCCTTTGGGAACTGTTTAAAGCATGAGCTTATTCATGGAGACATTCCTCAAAAGAAGGTAAGGTTGGACAGTCATTGGTTGAGTGTTCATTTGTTTCACAGATTTGACACACAATGTCTTGAACAGATTTTAATTGACCATTCCTTTTTAATTTTAGTGTCTTGACTTTTCTAGCTAAAGATGTAAACTTGGTTTCAAGGTCATGATCTTCGCTAAGGTTGTATATGCTTCCATTAGATGTATGAGGTTGAGTTTTACTCGGTGCCTTATAAGTACCTGCGGTGTCCTAATTTTGAGCATTTTCAGCTACCAAGTCTAAGTACTCCATTGCTTCATTAGGGTCTTTATCTTTAAAATTTCATTGCACATCAATTCAACCATTTCTATCTCTAGGTGCTAACCCTCCATAAAAATATGAAACCAATCTCCATGTTTCAAAACCATGATGAGGGCAAGTATTAAGCAAGTCTTGATACCTATCTCAACTTTGGTAAAATGTTTCTTCTAGTTTTTGAGTGAAATGGTGATTTATCTTTTGAAAGAGTTTGTTTTATGAGATGGAAAAAACTTCTTTAAAATTTGTTATTGCATTTCATCCCAAGCACGAATGGATCCAAGTCTCAAATTTTATAGCCATGTTTTAGCTTTATCTTTTAATGAAAAAGAAAAAAGGTTTAATTTGATAGTGTTCATTGACATGACCAAAAGATTGATGTCTTTTTCCAAGTGCAGGAGTGTCGAAGTAATAAATAACCCAGCAAGACAGAGGTCGAACCACAGGGAGGTTAATTGTATAAATTATAAATAACAACAACAACAACAACAACAATAGTAACAATAATAATAATAATAATAATAATAATAGTAGTAGTAGTAACAACAGTAATAGTAATATTAATAATAATAGTAGTTGTAGTAATAAAGAAGAAGAAGAAGAAGAAGAAGAAGTTGGTGAGAACTTTAAGATGAAAGATTAACATAAAGATTAAACAATGATAATAAAAAAATGTCAAGGTTAGAGGATCCACTAATGGTATGTCAAATAAGTATAGTATAAAGTCTTATTATTTAATTGAAAACCACACACAAAGGGGGTTCCAATCATATTAGAAATTGTTAACATGATTACATTAGTTATCTTATTCGATTAATGCTAATACTTGTAAATATTGTCAGGCATTCATGATTATCACTTATGTTAACAACAAATCAAGTTCTTTTCATAGCACAGGTGTCGGTTATACCATACAGTATGAGCTATAATAGTCCCAAGCATTTGTTGTACCACGTGTTATACAACATAAATCTAGATTAATCATTTAACAAGCAAAGTATTAAAGAGTGAACAAGATAATAAATACAAAACATGTTAGTATCAAACATTAAAGTCCATGTTGAGTTTACACTATACTTATTCTTACACCATTAGTGTAACCTTTTCACCTTGACATAATAACCTTAACTAAATATAATGAAAGTGTAAATGTCTAGAAGAAATATATATATATATATATATAGAGAGAGAGAGAGAGAGAGTGAATTGATTTCCTAAATCGATAGTGCTTGATCGCTTTTTATGATCGGCTTGTTTTAACTTGCAAGTGCACGAGTGTGCGATGTAGCAATTAACTCGGTAAGATCGAGGTCATATCCACAGAGAGCTAGATCTGGAAATTAAGCTAAGTAACAAAAAAAAACTCAAGAGAAATTAAATTAACAATAACTTGGTTGAAAATAATTGATGGATTTGTTTTCAAAGATAAAAAAAAATGTAAATAGATTTTAAATGACAAGAAAGAAAAAGTGTAAATAGATTTTAAATGACAAGAAAAAGTAAGTCTTGGTCCAAATTATTTTAAAAAAACTTGATCTTGGTGCTAGTGTGAATTTATTTACATAATAAATAAATGGTAATAAATTAAAAGTACAGTCGATAAATCTGTAAAAGTGCCTAGAGGAATAATTGAAGATGTGTTAGTACAAGTCGATAAATGCATTTATCCTGTGGATTTTATTGTCTTGGACACACAACCTGTTGAAGTATGTAATTCATTTCCTGTTATTTTAGGACGTCCGTTTCTTGTAACCTCTAATGCATTGATTAATTGTAGGAATGGACTGATGAAGCTATCATTTGGAAACATGACATTGGAGATGAATATTTTCAACATTTGCAAACAACCTGGAGATGATAATGATTTACAAGAAGTAGATCATATTGATGAATTAGTTTATGATCAACTTGAATCTACTTTAAGTAAAAATGAATTGGATGAATCTGAAGATTTGCAAATGATTTATTCCGAGGAAGAAATCACGGATGAAAAACGCACCGAAAATGTTGATGCGAATCTTTTGTCAATAGTGACAACAGATTCGACATCTGACATCACACCAATCGATGATTACTTTTCTAACGAATCCTTACTTTCTTTTAGTCCAATGCCTTGGCATGATAAAAATATCAATTTTCTTGCTTTAGGAGATTTGCTAGCTGATTGGAGTACTCAAGACAAATAAAAGTTTTTAAACGAAGTGAAGAATTTTTATTGTGATGACCCTAACTTATTCAAATATTGTCCTGATCAAATATTACAAAGATTCATTCCCGACAATGAGGTAAGTAGTGTCACTAAACTTTGTCATTCTGAAGCATGTGGAAGTTATTTCTCGTCAAAAAAGACAGCTACAAAAATCTTTCAAAATGGATTTTATTGGCCCACCATGTTCAAGGACACGCATGCATTCTGCAAAACTTATGAAAATTGTCAAAAAGTTGATACTGGTTAAAAAGTTTTATTTTATAATTCTCAACTCTATGCATTTTCTAGAAAACTAAGACCAAGATGGAGTTATCCTCATGGGGCTTGTGATATTGAGAATTCAATGAATGACAATGTTTTTAAGAAAAATGGACATCGTTTGAAAGCTTACTTTGATAATTTTCCTATTGAAAATGAATCAACTGGTTTGAATGATCTTATAGATAAAGGTTGATTATTTTGTTTTTCTTACATTGTTTTTGTGTTTCTTTTTGAGTGATTTTTGCTAGTTTCTCTCACCCTAGTCAAATGGCGGACAACGGTACTCCGTGACTTAAGTCGGTTCTTTCAGTTTCCCACAATAACTGATATCTATGCATATATTTGTGCAATTTTATGAATCTCTCTTCCAATTCTCATTTGAAAATGAACACTAATCTTGAAAAATTAAAAAAGTATTTTCCCGCTCTGCCTCAGAATACGATTACAAAAATTAATCATGCTAAATGTGCAAGTTTGAGGTTGTTAATGAATCATGGAATTCCTGAAGATATTCGCTGGTTGATTGAAGCAAAGGTCCGATATCAGGTGAGTCCTCTAATTCCTTCATTTCACACATGCCTAGAATATGTAAAAGCACTTTTGCAAAGAAACGTCGTGTAAAACGACTAAAAGTCTGTCATCGATGTGCTAGATGGACTTGTAATGCACAATGTCGTTCTTTAGGAATGGTATCTATAAACCGTGAAGATAAAATACAATTCATTAAGGATGGCCTGAGTAAGGAGTCTTTAGATAATCTTCTATTGACTGAATATTTTCAACAATTTGAGACGCATCCTAGTGGAGATGTGCATTGTGCAATTCATGATTTATGGCCACTATTTCATAAAGAACATGATCGACTTAGTCTTGGGAATCTGACTAAAAAAGAATTTGTTTGCTAGTTTTTAAGAAAACTGGATGGGAAGCCTATCCCCGACCCATAGAGGGCGTTTAAGCCGTTCTTGGACGTAAAACCGAGGGAAGATGTGAGCCACAATCACAACTACCTGTACATACACATGCTTTTTCAAATGTAAATGAATACATAAATAAAGAGAGAGAGTGTGTGTAAGACTCTAGCTGGTCTATATATATGTGGTATGATTGCCTTTCTAATTTCTCATCTATAAAACCCTCTCTTCCTTCCTTTCATTTCTACTCAACCCATACATTCAACAACTACAGAAGTGTGTAGAAATGGCAAGTTCCTCAGGTCATCATATAAGAAATATTTGTGTTTTTGGTGGATCTAGTCTTGGGAAAGAAAAGGAGTTTTTAGAATCAGCAAATCATCTTGGTCAAGTGCTAGCTGAAAGAAAGATTCATTTAGTGTATGGGGGAGGCAGTCTTGGATTAATGGGAGGTGTGTCAATAGCTGCATTTTTAGGAGGTAGTCAAGTTTTGGGGGTCCTCCCCAAAGCTTTAGCACAAGGGGACATCATTGGAAAAACATTTGGAGAGGAACTTCAGGTCTCCACAATGTCGGCTTGAATGAATGCAATGTTTAACCATGTTGATGCCTTCATTGCTTTACCAGGTGGTCTAGGCACATTGGAAGAGATCTTTCATATTTCGTCTTGGGCTCAACTGCACATTCATCATAAACCCATAGGTTTGTTAAATGTTAATGGTTATTATGATAAGTTGTTGTCTTTTCTTGATCATGTTATGGAACATGAATTTCTAACATCTTCTGCATGACAAATCATAATCTCTGCTGCTACTGCTAAATAATTAGTTGACCAACTACAATCCTTCATTCCTGTAATTGATCCTTCCATGAGTCGCATAAATTGGTCAACTAAGGAAAGCCGTAAAAAGCTTAGATTAGATTTGAGCCTTTATTTATGAATATTTGTGTCTTTTAGTTTTATTATTGTGTTTTGTTGTTTCTTATATTTGTTTCAGTGTGTTTCAGGTTTGTTAGTGTTCGTTATTTCAGGTGATATTTCTATACTCTATCTTTCTACCTTAGAACATTGAGGACAATGTCTCATTTTGGTTGGGGGGGAGGTAGTTGATAAAAAAAAATTGTTTTCCATTTCATAAAGCATATGCAATATTGTTGTTACTAGGATGGCGAAGTAAAGGAGCTCTTTTGTTAAAGTGACTCTTGAGACGCATCTTAGTAACTATTCTTAATAAGGTCTATCATAATACTTCTTGAAATATTCAGGTTTACAAACTCTCGCATTGTTATCACTTAATTCTGCTCATATACTTATTTAACATGTATTCTTAAACCTTAATTTACACACACACACTTTAACATATGATTGTGGGTTGCATATTGGATTATTACATTATTTATTTATTTTTGTTAAAGGTAACAACTAAGGAAAAGGGATAGTATATAATTAAAAAAAAAAGAAAAAAAAATGCTGATAATAAAAATGTAGATAAGTTTGGTTTCGTAGCCTCCCTAACTTAAGCAATTAAGCCCGAAGGGGTGTTTTAACACCTAATACCCTAAAGTCAACTGACTTATGAGCTATTGGCCTAACGCTTGTTACATGGGTTGAGGAGAAAAGCTTAAGGGAATCAAATATTGCACTATCTACATATCAGTATCTGCGACCCGAGTTACTAAGCTCGTAGGGGTTAATAAAAATTTGTTTTCTTTCAAGAAAAGCCCCATAATTATGTGTTGATACATTGAGCACAAAAAAAAGGTTTATGAAAATCTTGTTAAGAGGTATTGAGCAGGTATATAAATTTAACGAGAGTTTATTTATTTGGATAGATTAATGGAAGTTAAATGATGAATACCTTGCTTTGTGGAATTTACAAATTGTTTTTCTATTTTAACGCTTTGATTACTACGGACTAGTAATAAGCTGGTTGGGAGGTGTGATTAATACTTAAAAGTGCATTTTTATCAAGGTTTTATATCATCATTTTGCACTTGAAGTATCAATAACTCCTTAACTAAAGCATGTTTTATAATAATATATCTAATAATATAAGATACCTTTAATTTATGGTAAGTGTTCATTTTAAATGCAGGCATATCACATAAATGAAAGGATTGATTGATGAATTTAAGAACTGAAATTGAAAGGATAAAGAGATGGCCAAACTTAGAAAAGAGATGTTGGTGCAATCCAAACCGGAACACTATTTAATAATTGGATCATTTCTGGAGCTATAGATATTAGATTTAGGTTTACTTTATATGGATGGAAAGGTAAGACATAGGCCTACAACTTTTATATAGAGCCAAAAAATGCCATTTTCAAGTCCAAATTGTTGCAACAACAAAGAAGCCCGAATCTGTCCTCCAGCCCGAGCACTGTTCAGTATTTTGGCCATATCTGGAGTTCTAGAAGTCCAAATGAGCTGAATATTTTACACAAGAGAAGAGAATTGTCTACAACTTTCATGTTTTCGAGTGGCTCCAATTTTAACGTTATCAATGACGTTTTGGCAGACAAGAGAAGATAAGGATTGTCACCAAGTCAAGAGTTGGCCACCCACTCATCAATTAGTCATCAAATCAATAGTTCCTAATTTTGGCCTATAAAAGGAGGCATTTGCCATGCATTTAGGCATTTTGGTTTCCAGATCAAGATCATGCTCTTGCTTTCTCTCTTTGTATTTTTTGTAATGTTTATGCTTTGCTTTCATTAATATCAAGTTTATGCCTTTCATTTCCTTTCATTTACTTAGCTAACTTTTATCTTATTTATGTTCTTATTTTGTTTATTTATTTTTCTTTCTTTCATTATGTCTAGCTAAGTTTATTATGTCAAGGTGAAAAGGTTACACTAATGGTGTAAGAATAAGTATAGTGTAAACTCAATATGGACTTTAATGTTTGATACTAATATGTTTTGTATTTGTTATCTTGTTCACTTTTTAATACTTTGCTTGTTAAATGACTAATCTTGATTTATGTTGTATAACACTTGGTACAACAAATGCTTGGCACTTTCATAGCCCATATTGAATGGTATAACCGACACCTGAGCTATGAAAGGAACTTGATTTGTTGTTAACATAAGTTATAATCATGAATGCTTGACGAGATTTACAAGCATTAGTATTAATCGAATAAGATGACTAATGTAATCATGTTAACAATTTATAATTTGATTGGAACCTCCTTTGTGTGTGGTTTCCAATTGACTAATAAGAGTTTATACCATACTTGTTTAACATACCATTAGTGGATCCTCTAACCTTGACATTTATTGTTATCGTTGTTAAATCTTTACGTTAATATTTCATCTCAAAGTTCTCATCATCTTCTTCTTTATTATTATTATTACTATTATTACTATTGTTATTATTATTGTTGTTGTTGTTTTTGTTGTTGTTGTTGTTGTTGTTGTTGTTATTGTTATTGTTGTTGTATTACTGTTATTTATAATTTGTACAATTAACCTCCCAGTAGTTCGACCCCAGTCTTGCCGAGTTATTTATTACTTCGACAGTCCTGCACTTGGGAGAAGACATCAATCTTTTAGTCTTGTCAAACCTCCTAGGCAGAAATGACTTAAATGCTAGTAACAATTTCATAGTATGATGTTGTAAAATGTGGAACACTTGAATGAGAACATATGAACTCTTGAAATAAGTGTGGGGACGAATGTGATTTAAAAATATAAATGTATTGGTTTGTGACCATTGATGTCTTAAGTGGTACAGTCGGGATTGGACCATCGTTATGACAAGAACAACCCACAGGTGGAGCAGGTAGGTGACTTACACCTTTTCATATGTTAAATGATGAGATATTTTAACATGAATGTTACCATAATAGGTTAGAACATATATCAGATTGTCAAATGTTTAAATGTTGTCAAATGGTTGATTAGCTTCGGTTAATGGCATCCGAAAGGATGACCGAGACAAACAACTGATTAGCCTCGGCTAATGGCATCCGAAAGGATGACCGAGATAAAGCAATGATTAGCCTCAGCTAATGGCATCCAAAGGGATGACCAGGACAAATAACTAATGGTATCTGAAGGGATGACCGGGACAAATGATTGAGTAGCTTCGGCTAAAGGCATCCGAAGAGGATGATCAAAGGGAGTGAATGGCTAACCTCAGCAAATAATGCCTTAAGAGAATAGCTGGGTTTAAGATTATGGTTGATTGCAAGAATTGGTGCATCTATATGCATTATAAGTTGTGTATACCAAGTACATGAAGAAACTATAAATATTATGCATCAAACATGGAATAATGTTAATGTTTCATTAATCTGCCGGATCATTTAATTATCATTATTATTAAAAAGCAATTGCATTCTCTTAAATGTTTTGTACTGCAGCAGGGATGTCACATCAATGAGATGCCTAGGAGACCCGATACACGGGAACCTACTTTTATAAGGAATCATGTAGTTGCATCCTAAATCACGATGTGTTTTGTATGAATCAATGTATTAAACGTATAACTTTTATTGAATCCTTTTGTTAAATTTGTGATGACTATTATTAGGATAGGAATGCAAACTCATGTCGAACAACTAATTATGAAAATATAATATTATGTGTTTATGTAAGATTCTCTTTTAAATGAAATGTTGAATGTCGTTGATGTATGTATTGCATCTTGATGATGTGAGGAAACAAGTTTACCAATTACCGACACGATGTGTGTCAAGTAAAAAAAAAATTTAAGGTTGTTTGGGGCTTAAAAAGCCGGGTTGTTACATAATAATGTGAGAGTTTGTAAGCCTGAATGTTTCAAGAAGTATTATGATAGACCTTGTTAAGAATGGTTACTAAGATGCATCTCAAGAGTCACTTTAACAAAAGAGTTCATTTACTCTGTCATCCTAGTAACAACAATTTTGCACATGCTTTATGAAATGGAAAACATAGTTAGTTAATTTTTTTTTTAACTGCTACCCTCTCCCCCCAACCAAAAAGAGACATTGTCCTCAATGTTCTAAGGTAGAAAGATAAAGTATAGAAGACATCACCTAAAATACCAAACACTAACAAACCTGAAACACACTTAAATAAATATAAGAAATAACAAAACACAAATATTATATTATTAATAAAATCAAAAGACACAAGTTTTTACAAACTAAAACTCAAATCACAGTTGTGATTGTGGCTCACATCTTCCTTTGGTTTTACATCCAAGAATGGCTTAAACGCCCTCTATTGGGTCGGGAATAGGCTTCCCATCCAATTTTCTTAAAAACCAACAAACAGGGTCTTTCTTAGTCAGATTCTGAAGACTACGTCAATCATGTTCTTTATGAAAATAGGGCCATAAATCATGAATTGCACGATGCACATCTTCACTAGGATGCGTCTCAAGAGTTAATAAAAGATTATCTAAAGACTCCTTACTCAGGTCATCCTTAATGAATTGTATTTTATCTTCACGGTTTATAGATACCATTCCTAAAAAACAACATTGTGCATTACAAGTCCATCTAGCACATCGATGACAGACTTTCAGTCGTTTTGGATGATGTTTATTTGCAAAAGTGCTTTTACTTGTTCCAGGTATGTGTGAAATGAAAGAATTAGAGGACTCACCTGATAATCAGACCTTTACTTCAATTAACCAGCGAATCTCTTCAGGAATTCCATGGTTCATTAACAAACTTAATCTTGCACACCTAGCTCTGTAAATTTTTGTAATCGTATTTTATGGCAAACAGGAAAATACTTTTTCAATTTTTCAAGATTAGTGTCCATTTTCAAATGAGAATTGGAAGAGAGATTCAAATAATTGCATAAATATATACACAAATATTAGTTATTATGGGAAATTGAAAAAACCGACTTAAGTCACGGAGTATCGTTATCTGCCATTTGACTGGGGTGAGAGAGACTAGTAAACCAAGAGTCACAAAAAAAAAAAAACAAAAACAATGTGAGGAAAACAAAATAATCAACCTTTATCTACAAGATCATTCAAATCGGTGAATTCATTTTCACTAGGAAAATTATCAAAGTAAGCTTTCAAACGATGTCCATTTACCTTAAAAACATTGTCATTCTTTAGATTCTCAATATCAAAGGCCTCATAAGGATACATATGTTTCTCAATAAATGGATTGCTCTATCTTAATCTTAGTTCTCTAGGGAATAAATGGAGTCGAGAATTATAAAACAAAACTTTTTGACCAGTATCAACTTTTTGACAATTTTCACAAGTTTTGTAAAATGCATGTATGTCCTTGAACATGGTGGGTCAATAAAATCTATTTTGAAAAATTTTCATAACTATCTTTTTTTATGAGAAATGACCCACATGCTTCAGAATGATAAAGTTTAATGACACTACTTACCTCGTTGTCAGAAATGCATCTTTGAAATATTTGATCAGGATAATATTTGAATAAGTTAGGGTCAACACAATAAAAGTTTTGCACGTTGCTAAAAAAATTTCCTTTATATTGGATACTCCAATGAGCTAGCAAATCTCCTCAAGCAAGAAAATTAATATTTTTATCATACCAAGACATTGGACTAAGAGAAAGTAAGGATTCATTAGGAAAGTAATCATCAATTGGTGTGATGTCAGATGTCGAATCTATTGTCACTTTTGACAAAAGATTCACATCAATATTTTTTGTGCTTTTTTCATGTATGATTTCTTCCTGAGCATAAATCATTTGCACATCTTTAGATTCATCAAACTCTATTTTACTCACGGTAGATTCAAATTGATCATAAACTAATTCATTAATAAGATTTACTTCCTGTGAATCATTATCATCTCCAAGTTGCTTGCAAATGTTGAAAATATTCATCTCCAATGTCATGTTTCCAAATGATAGCTTCATCACTCCATTCCTACAATTAATCAATGCATTAGAAGTTGCAAGAAACGGACATCCTAAAATAATAGGAAATGAATTACATGCTTCAACAGGTTGTGTGTCCAAGACAATAAAATCCACAGGATAAATGAATTTATTGACATGTACTAACACATCTTCAACTATTCCTCTAGGCACTTTGATAAATCTATCGGCAAGTAAAAGAGTTACAGAAGTTGGTTTTAACAGACCTAGATTTAGAATATGAAAAATTGAATATGGAAGTAAATTCACACTAGCTCTAAGATCAAGTAAGGCTCTTTCAATTTTATGTTCTCTAATAAAGCAAGAAATTTTAGGACAACCAGGGTCTTTATATTTCAAAGCATTATTGTTCTGAAGAATAACACTTACTTGTTCGGCTAAAAAGGCTTTCTTTTTGCATATAAAGGAACTTGTTTAATAGCATCTAGTAAAGGTATATTGATCCTTTCCTATTTGAAAGTTTCGAAGATTTCAGAGTTGTGATTGACTTTCCTTTGTTTGGTCATATAATGAGGAAATGGAAGTCCTGGCAAAGAATCAGTCTTTTCTTTGCAATGTTTAGATT
This sequence comes from Populus euphratica, assembly GCF_000495115.2. Lineage (NCBI taxonomy): Eukaryota > Viridiplantae > Streptophyta > Magnoliopsida > Malpighiales > Salicaceae > Populus > Populus euphratica. The sequence continues at coordinate 59,519 of NW_011500719.1, forward strand.
CAACCTCTTTCTTACCCTCAGAGATTGACTCATCATCTTTTCACAAGGTTCAAGAGTGGGTTTTTTAATAACGTTATCACTGCGAAAAGTGATGACTGATTTGACTTGATCCATGTGTTGGCTTCCAGAACTACTTGCATTTGCATTGTATTGCCTTTTAGGAATTTGTTATGGTTAAGATGGAAACTTACCTTTCTTTTTGAAACTTAGAGCATATGTGAACTTTATAAGAGTATCTTTAAAATTTGTCATGCTTTGAGCAAGTTGAGTGTTGATTGTGTCTTGCTTTTCAATGAATGCATGTAATGTTTCCTCAAGTTTTTTTCTAGGAGGAGGAGCATAAATAGGTGCATATCTATGAGAATTTTGAAAATTATGATGTGATTGAAATGGTGGTTGTGAAGTTTATGCATTGTTGTTCTCACTCTTCCAACTGAAATTTGGGTGATTTCTCGAACCACGGTTGTATGTTTATGAGTATGGGTTATAGTTAGGCATTTAGAAACTATTTAAAACACGGGCTTGTTCATGGAGACATTTCTTAAAAGAAAGCAAAGTTGGATAGTCATTGGTTGAGTGTTCATTTCTTTCAAAAATTTGACACACAATGTCTTTTAATTGACCATTCTTTTTCAATTCTAATGCCTCGACTTTTCTAGCTAAAAATGCATACATGTAAACAAATTTATGAAAATTTATGTTTTTTTATCCTTTTTTATGTATAATGCTTGTACTCTTCAACATTGATAGGAGATTAAGAGATTGATCATAGTTATTTTCAATTTAATTTAATTTATCCTTTCTTGAGGACGAGTAAGAGCTAAGTGTGGGGGTATTTGATGTAACCATATTATTCGATAGTTTCACCCACATCTACGTACCAAATGTTTTCTCTATGTTTTATATGTAAAATGCCTTGATATTCTTTGCTTTATGTTTTGAAGGCACTTTTGGATGAAAGATGCAAAAAGGAGTAAATTAGAGGTAATTGGCAGATTTAACGTTAAGTTGATGTTTTGAGTAGAGTGTGAGTTCTAGAGGTCAAAATGAAGTGATTCTATTGGCACTAAAAAGCTAACATCCATACCTTTCTGGAAATTTAATGCAAGAAAAATAAAAAGGGAAAAATCATGGAAATCATATACTTCAAAGTCAAATCTCGCATTCTGCCACTATTGACCTTTGTCCATTAAAAATTCAATATCTGGAGCTATAGAAGTCCAACTGATTCCTAACTCAAATTTCTATAAAAGCTCTAAATTTCAGCCAAAAAAGATGTCATATGAGGGAGATATTATTTTTCAAAGATAATAACTGAATTCTGCCAACAAACAGGTTTTGTGAAGAAACAAGTTCAAATTACGCTCAGAAGCTTCTAAATTGATATCCAAGTTTTTATTTCAGCAATTTAGCTCCTGTAAGTTAAAGCTTGAAGATTTTATGCAAGGATGATTCTCCTTTTTAGGAAAATAGTTATTGAAGTACTTAAATGTAAACTGTCAACTTAAGGGAGGACTATTTTGTAAAATAGGAACAAGGGTTTCTTAACATATAAAAAGAAAAGAGGGAGAGCAGAAGGAGGCAGCAGCCAGCAGAGAATAAACACAAATTCTCTCCTCTACAAACCAAAAAAATCATGCTCTCTTCATTCTTTAGGAGTAGTTGTTCAATAGTTATGTAAGGCTAAGCTCTTTTCTTGGTTGCAAGGACATAACAAACTTTTGGATTTCAAGAACCATGAGATTTATTCTTTCTTTTATTTCAGTTTATGTTATGAATGAGTATGATTGTTTTTCTATGCATATTTCCTATGATTATTGTTGATGATTACTAGACCGGACTCTAAGTTATTGTTGTGAACAATCTATTGCTAAGTTTAATATCAAAACCAGAGTTGTGATATATGAACTTGTGAAGCGACTAAACTTGATAATTGTGGCAGAACTACATTATTGAACTTAAGAAGAACATTTGAACAAAGTGACATCAGCTGCGGACAGCTTTTATGTTCATCTTGATGAAATTATCAAGTTCTTAAAGCTGCCATTAAATTGAATCATTAGTGCAGACACTTTGATTGTTTGTTGATTAAGATTTGTTATATGGCGGATCCATTAATTAATCAACGTTAAGAAAAGATAAAATTTAAGAACATAAAATGCAATTTTTGTTTCAAGGATCAGTTCTAATTTCCGTTGGTGGATGTGTGCTTGTGACCAAGGTTTATTTTCTTGATAAATTTTGATTTCAATTGATTTTATTTGCTAGTTTAATTTATTCCATAGTTTAGATCATCACAAATCGAAACCCCCCAATTGCATAATGTATAACATAAAAATCTGAACTCAATCTTCCTCATGAGATCGACCCGTTGCTTGCTCTATAATATATTTTGTGTTATGTTTTAAACTAGGGTAATTAATTTGTGCTACCGCAACATCGCAACAAATTTTGTCACCATTGTTGGGGAAGTAATTTTAGTTGATTCTTGTGCTTGTACTATTATTTTTAGTTTCTGTGATTTTTATTTATATTTTTGCAAAAAAAAATAATTTTTGCTTGCTACTGTACTGTTCATTTGCGGCAACGATACTATTCAAAACAGAATTATTTATGGAATTAGGTTTCAACCTTTTGTTTCCTGAAGAGAAACAATGTTCTGAACAAGACTAGTGATAAACACTAGCCCCATACTATCAAGGCCAAATTCCACTATTTTCTAAGGTTGTTAGGCAATTTTAGTTTTTTAGCGTAGGATTTTCATATAATTTGCATTTTTTTTCTTATCTCTTATGTGGTTGATTTCTTTTGAGTTTTCTTAGCGATTGATGCCTATGACCCATTCTACTAATCAAATTCAAGTGTAGGTTAATCTTGAAATAGAAAGCACTCAACGCAGGTTAAGAAAGGAAGCTCACCTCAACACTATGGCGGCTTCACGACAACAAACACTCAAGGAGCTTGCTGCTCCTAACATGGAAAATCAACCATTGTGCATAAACATTGACAATAACGTAAACTTTGAGCTCAAATTTAGTTCTATACATTTGTTACCAATATTCAATGGTCTTGCAAGAGAAGATCCTCATACTTATCTCAAGGAGTTCCATATGGTTTGTGTTGGCATGAAACCGAATGGAGTTGATGAAGAACAAGTTAAGTTGAAAGCTTTCCCTTTCTCTTTAAAAAGGAAAGAAAAGACATGACTTTTCTCTATTCTCCCAGGATCTATTGGAACTTGGTATGCCATGAAGAAGATTTTCCTTGAGAAGTATTTCCTAGCATCTCGAGTTGCCAGCATAAGGAAAGAAATATGTGGGATTCAACAATCTCATTAAGAGACTCTCTCCGAGTATTGAGAAAGATTTGAGCAACTATGCATTCAATGCCCTCATTATCAAATACTCGATCAGCTGCTCATTCAATATTTCTATGAAAGATTCATGCCTACTGACCGTAGTATCATTAATGCTGCAACTGGAGGCGCATTGGTAGATAAGACACATGAGACTACATGCCAATTGATCTCGAATATGGCAGCCAACTCAAAATAATTTGGCACTCATGGAGACTTCTCTAACAAACAAGTAAATAAGGTAAGTATTTCTAACATTGAAAATAAAGTTAATGATCTTACTTCTCTTATGCATTCTTTAGCTTGTGGAAATGTGCAGTAGATGAAAGTTTGTAGCATATGCTCCTTACAAGGACATGTTTTGGATATGTGCCCAACAATGCAAAAAGATTACATTGAACAAACTTATGCAATTGATGGAGCATTCAACGGATAGCCCAAGCGTAAATATGATCCCTTTTCCAATATGTACAATTTCAGATGGAGAGATTATCCCAACTTACGCTTTGGCAACCCATCCCAACAAGGCAATTAAGGCCGACAATTTCATCCCTATAGATTTCAGCCCTAATAGAATTATCATCCAAGACAACCCTTCTTATCCATAAACTCTAATGTTATGGGGTCATCATCCAATGATAATCTTCATGAGATGATGAAAACTTTGGCTTCTAATATTGTTACCTTGCAACAAAATATCATATCTTTTCAAAAGGAAACAAGGTCAAGTATTCATAACTTGGAAAAGCAAATAGGGCAAGTAGCTTCAAGTGTAGGGAAATTGGAAGCACAAACGAATGGAAAGTTGCCCTCCCAAGCATTAAATCCAAAAGAGAATGTTAGTGCAATCATGTTGCAAAGTGGGAAAGAACTTTAAGAGCAAAGGTCGAAACAAATTAAGATGGAGAAAAAAGAGGAGATAGAAACCGAATTGAGTCTAAAGAAGATACATCATCCTTCTCCTTTCCAAATTGAAACAACAACCAACACTCCAAAGGTAACTCCTCACTCAATGAATTCTAATTTTAAAACAATTCCACCCTTTCCTGTGAATTTTTCTAGGTCAAAGAAAGAAGACAAAGAAAAAGAGATCTTAGAGGTTTTCAAGAAAGTGAAACTAAATATAACATCAAGCAAATTCCCAAGTATGCAAAATTCTTGAAGGAGTTGTGTACTACCAAGAGAGCTTTCAAATTGAAAGGTTATGAAACGATAAGTATGGGTGAAGTTGTATCTGTCGTTGTTTAAAAGAATTTACCTTTGAAACAAAAAGGACCCAGGTGCATTTACTATCCCATGTGTTATTGGTAATGCTAGTTTTAAAAGAGCTTTATGCGATTTAGGTGCATCCATTTGTGTTATGCCTAAATGTGTTTATGATTCTCTTAGTCTAGAGCCTTTTAATAAAACTAGTATTGTAATAAAACTTGAGGATCGTAGTTTTGTTTACCCACTTGGTGTCATTGAAGATGTCCTAGTCAAGATTGATAGTTTGGTTATTCCTTGTGACTTTTATATTCTTGATATGGAACATGATTCTTGTGATTCATCAACCAGCACTCTTATATTGTTTGGGAGACCATTCTTGAAAACTGCCAACATAAAGATTAATTACGGTAAGCATATCTTGTCTATAGAGGTAGGAGATGAAAAAATTGAATTCAATTATCATGATATAATGAAGTATCCTTATAGTAATGTTTATTCTATCACATGTTATGACCAAATTGATAAGTGTGTGTAGCAATTTTGTGATTTTAATAGCGAAGATGGATTAAACATAGCTTTGAGCTATAGCTATGATTTCACCAAGATAGAAGAGATGGAGAGGCATGTATGTGTTCCCCAAAACATGCATAAATCGGTATTGACCTTACAAGCTTTACAAACTATTCCCCATGATAATGTCTTTGTTGATTTAGTACTCTCACATAAAAAGCTTTTGTCATCTATTTTATAGGCCCTTGAGTTAGAATTAAAATCTTTGCCTGATAATTTGAAGTATGTATTCATTGGCGACAACAATATACTTCCCGTTGTCATAGCAAAAGGCTTAACAAGTATGCAAGAGGAAAAACTTCGGAAGTTGTGTGATCACAAGATGGCCATTGGATGGACTTTAGCCGACATCAAGGGCATTAGTCCCTCAATATGTATGCATCATATACTATTAGAGGACAAAGTAAAACCAATAAAGAAAATGCAAAGGAGATTGAATCCGCCTATGATGGAGGTAGTGAAAGCTGAAATTTTAAAACTGTTAGATGCAGAAATCATTTACCCCATCACTAACAGTAAATGGATCACACCAATCCATGTGGTGCCTAAAAAGACTGGAATCATGTTGGTGAAAAAAAAATGATGAGCTTATTCCTACTCGTATCTCGAGTGGAGAATATATGTTGATTACAAAAAGCTCAATCTTTATACACGCAAAGACCATTTCCCATTACCATTCATGGATCAAATGCTTGAATGCCTAGCAGGTAAGTCTTTTTATTGCTTTTTTTTATGGATATAGTGGATACAATCAGATTGTTATTAATCCTGAGGATCAAGAAAAGACTACATTTACATGTCCATTTGGTATATATGCATATAGGAGAATGCTTTTTGATCTCTGTAATGCTCCTATAACTTTTCAAAGATGCATGATGAGTATTTTTTTCTGACTATATTGAAAGAATAATCGAGGTTTTTATGGATGATTTCACGGTGTATGGTGATTCTTTTGATAAATGTTTAGAAAATTTATCTTTGATCCTGAAAAGGTGCATTGAAACTAACCTTGTCTTTAACTATGAAAAATGTTATTTTATGGTAGAACAAGAAATAGTTCTTGGGCATGTTGTGTCTTCACATAGATTAGAGGTTGATAAAGCTAAGATAGATGTTATTTCATCATTTCCTTACCCCTCATGTATAAGGGAAGTTCATTATTTTCTAGGCCATGCAGGTTTCTATCGATGCTTTATCAAAGATTTCTTGAAGATTACAGCACCCTTGTGCAGACTATTAGCTAAAGAAGTGGATTTTGTGTTTGATCAAGCATATAAAGATGCCTATAATGAACTTAAGAGATGTGTCACATTTGCCCTTATCATCCAACCACCAAATTAGGATGAACCTTTTGAGATAATATGTGATGCAAGTGACTATACGGTAAGAGCTGTGCTTGGGCAAAGAATTCGAAAGAAGTTGCATGTTATCACCTATTTTCTCGCATGTTGGATAGAGCACAATACAATTACCATACAACTGAAAAGAAACTTTTTGCAATGGTGTTTGCTTTTGAAAAATTTAGGTCATATCTACTTGGTACAAAAGTCATTGTTTTTACTGACCATGCAGCTCTCAAGTATCTTTTAAAGAAGAAGGAGTCCAAACCAAGACTGATTAGGTGGATCTTGATTTTACAAGAATTCAATCTTGATATCAAAGATAAAAAAAGGTGTTGAAACCTATGTGGTTGATCACTTGAGTCCACTGAGGATCGAGGATATACTAACCAAAACAATAAAGAAACATTCCCTAATGAATAGTTGCATGTGCTACATTCCTCTACAAGACCATGGTATGCTGATTTGGTGAATTATTTAGTCACCAAAGAATTCCCTGCAGGTTTATCTACATCCCAAAAGAACAAGTTATGAGTTGATGCTAAATATTATTTTTGGGATACTCCTTACTTATGGAAATTTTGTGTGGATTAAATAGTATGGAGATGTGTACCACATGATGACTTTCATTCCATTCTCACTTTTTGTCATTCTCATTCTTGTGGTGGGCATTTTGGAGTAAAAAGAACGGCCCATAAGATACTTGAAAGTGGTTTCTATTAGCCTTTTATTTTTAAAGATGCATATCACTTCTGCAAATCATGTGAAAAATGCCAAAGAATAGGTAATATCACTCAAAAGAGTCAAATGCCTTTAATGAATATTCTTGTTAGTGAAATTTTTTATGTTTGGGGTATTGACTTTATGGGTCATTTTCCTTCTTCTTTTGGCAATCTTTATATTCTTCATGTTGTTGATTATGTGTCCAAGTGGATTAAGGCGAAAGCCACATGAACTAACGATGCTAAGGTTGTTTAAGATTTTGTCAAGACTCATATATTTGACAAGTTTGGAATCCCTAAAGCTATTATTAGTGATCGTGACACTCATTTTTACAATCGTTCAATTGAAGCATTATTACGCAAATATCATGTGACTCATCGGACTTCAACAGCCTACCACTCTCAAACGAATGGCTAAGCTGAAATTCCAAATCGAGAAATCAACTCTATTTCAAAGAAGATAGTGCAACCTAACCAGTGAGTTGGAGTCTATGACATAGTGACGCACTTTGGGCATATCAGACTGCTTACAAATCACCTATAGGGATGTCACCTTATAGGATAATTTATGGGAAAACATGTCATCTACCGATAAAGCTTGAACACAAAGCTTTTTAGGCTATTAAACAATGTAACATGGATTATGATGCTGCTCGGATTGCAAGAAAACTGTAACTGCAAGAGTTGGAAGAAATTCAAAATGATGCTTACAAGAATGCAAGGATTTACAAAGAAAAGACTAAGAATTTTCATGACCGAATGCTTACAAGAAAGGAGTTTCATGTTGGAGACAAACTCCTTCTTTATCATTCATGTTTGAAACTTTTTCTGGGAAATTGCGCTCTTGTTGGATTAGACCCTTTGTTATTTCTAATATTTTTCCTTATCGTGTAGTTGAAATTACAAGTTTAGAAACCAATAAGGTACTCAAGGTTAATGGGCATCGTTTGAAACCTTTCTATGAAGGCTGGACGGGAGAACTCATTGCTTCTATAGAGTTAGCTTAACCAATCTATGAAAAATGAGCATGCCACATGTCAAGCTTATGACATAAAATAAAAGCACTTACTAGGAGGCAACCCAACACAAAAAAAATAAAATCAGATTTGCTTTTCTTTTCCTTATCTGTTATTTCTTTGCATTTTAATTTATTTTATGTCATTCTCTTATGTTCCTTTGCTTTTATTTCAACATTGAAGACAATGTTGTGTTTTAAGTGCGGGGGTATTGGGAGAATTTTGGTTTTCTTATTTTAGTTTTCTTTATTGTTCTTTAAAAGAAAATTATGTTTGATTTTTTTAACTCCCATTGGTTTTTGAGAATATGAATATTATGTATGAGAATTAATTGAGATAGATGAAGATATAAATCAAATGAAGGAGTATGCATGCAAATTTTAAGGTTTAATTAGTTTAGGGTTAGTTTAGGGATTGACTTTGAGAATATGCCATATTGACTTTATAGTGTTATAACAATGCAAGCTTTTGAGCCTTTAATATTATATTCTTTGAGTGTGTATTCTTTCAATGATATGTATCCCTAGAACTTACTTCATATCTTATTAAGATTATATTTCATTACAAATATACACGAAGATGATAAAGGCATTAGGAATTTTAATCACTTGAACCAAAAAGTCAACCTAAAGAATATTATCCTTAGTGAGCCCCCTTTGAGCTTGTTTATCTTTTCTTTGCCTTATCCATATATAAGCCTTAACTTTATACATGTTTTTCTTTTCCCCTAGCCAAGGATTAGTAGAACATATACTTGTGATATCTTATGGAATTATGGTTGGAAATTATGTGAAAAGAAAGAAGTGGTGCTTGATGAGAATATGGGCAAAATTATTAAAGGTGAAAAAAAAAAAATGAAATGAAAAAAAAAAGTGTTCCTTTATATTCTTAAGATTTTATGTTGAAAGAGCTTGAAATCAAAAGGAGTTAAGCATTGGTGATTAAAGATGACAAATTTATGAGTTTTGATGGAATATCTTTTTTGAAGTATCATTTTTCAGAATGCTCTACTTTTTTTTGGCTTGAACATTTCCTTTTACTTTCTTTTACCTCACCTTAACCTTAGCCCCATTACAACCGGAAAAATAAGACCTTTTGATTCATGTAGTACTTGTAATAAGTTGCTAATGGAGATGAGATTGAAAAACAAGCTTATGGTAGAACATATTCTTTGATTGAATTTGAGAGATTTAAACATACAAACCCTAAACACATGAGTGTTGGAGTGTATATCAATGAGAGGACCTATCACTTTGGCATGGCATAAATTTCAATTAAATCCCGATGATTGATTGAGTTTGAAGATTGCATGTAAACAAATTCATGAAAATTCATGTTTTTTTATCCTTTTTTTTTGTTTCTTTTTTTTTTAGAAATATAAATAACAATCACAGCAACTAAAAATAAATGTACAAGCACAAGAATCAATGAAAATTACTTCCCCAGCAACAGCGCCAAAATTTGTTGCAATGTCACGGTTGCACAAATTAATTACCCTAACTTAAAACACAACACACAAGATAGTATGGGTCGATCCCATGAGGAAGATTGAGTTCAGATTTTTATGCTATACGTTATGCAATTGGGGGGGTTTTGATTTGTGATGATCTAAACTATGGAAGAAATTAAACTAGCAAACGAATCAATTGAAACCGAAATTTATCAAGAAAATAAACCTTGGTCACAAGCACACATCCACCAACAGAAATTAGAATCGATCCTTAAAATAAACATTGCAGCTTATGTTCTAAAATTTTATCATTTCTTAACATTGATTAATTAATGGATCCGCTGTATAACTAATCCTAACCAATAAACAATTAAAGTGTCCGCACTAATGATTCAATTTAATGGTAGCTTTAAAAACTAGATAATTTCATCAAGATGAACATACAAGCTATCCGTTGCTTATGTCACTTTGTTCAAATATTCTCTATAAGTTCAATAATGTAGTTCCACCACAATTATCAAGGTTAGTTGTTTCACAAGTTTGTATATCACAACTCCAGTTTTGATATTAAACTTAGCAATAGATTGTTCATAACAATAACTTAGAGTTCGCTCTAGCAATTATCAACAACAATCATAGAAAATATACATAGGAAAACAATCATACTCATTCATAACATAAATTAGAAATAAAAGGAAGAATAAATCTCATGGTTCTTGAAATCTGAAGGTTTGTTGTGTCCTTGCAACTAAGAAAAGAGCTTAGTATTGCATAACTGTTGAACAACTACTCCTAAAGAATGAAGAGAGAATGATTTTTTTGAATTTGTGGAGGAGAGAATTTGTGTTTATTCTCTGATGGCTGTTGCCTCCTTCTGCTCTCCCTCTTTTCTTTTTATATGCTAAGAAACCCTAGTTCCTATTTTACAAAATAGTCCTCCCTTAAGTTGACAGTTTATGTTTAAGTACTCCAATAACTATTTTCCTAAAAAGAAGAATTAACCTTGCATGAAATCCTCAAGATTTAACTTAGAGGAGCTAAATTACTGAAATAAAAACTTGGATATCGGTTTAGAAGCTTTGGAATGTAATTTGGACTCTTTTCTTCACGAAACCTGTTTACTAGTGGAATTCAGTTGTTATCTTTGAAAAATCATATCTTCCTCATATGACATCATTTTTGAATTTATAGAACTTTGAGTTAGGAATCCAACAAAATTGATTTTGCATCAATTGGACTTCTATAGCTCCAGATATTGAATTTTGAATGGATAAAGGTCAATAGTGGTAGAATGCAAGATTTGACTTTGAATGATATGATTTCCATGATCTTTCCCTTTTTATTTTTCTTGCATAAAATTTCAGAAAGGTATGGATGTTAGCTTTTTAGTGCCACTAGAATCACTTCATTTTGACCTCTAGAACTCACGCTCTACACAAAACATTGACTGAACGTCAAATCTGCAAATTACCTCCAATTTACTCCTTTTTGCATCTTTCATCCAAAAGTACCTTCAAAACATAAAAAAAAAAAAAAGAATATCAATGCATTTTACATATAAAACATGGACAAAACATTAGGTAGATGTGGGTGAAACTATGGTAATATGGTAACATCAATGCAAATTTGGCTTGAAGATCATGATCTTCCCTAAGGTTGTACATACCTCCATTAAATGTATGAGGTAGGGTTTTACTTGGTACCTCATAAGTGCCTGTAGCGTCCTAATTTTGTGCATTTTCAGCTAGCAACTCTAGGCACTTTATGGCTTCATTAGGGTCTTTATCTTCAATGGTTCCATTGCATATCAATTCAACCAATTGTTTATCTTTAGGTGTTAAGCCTTCATAAAATTATGAACCAATCTCCATGTTTCAAAACCATGATAAGGGTAAGTATTAAGCAAGTCTCGATACCTATCCCAACAATGGTAAAATTTTTCTCCTGGTTTTTGAGTGAAAGTGGTGATTTGTCTTTTGAAAGAGTTTGTTCTATGAAATGGAAAAAACTACTTTAAAAACTGTCGTTGCATTTCATCCCAAGGTCGAATGGATCTAGGTCTCAAATTTTATAGCCATGTTTTAGCTTTATCTTTTAATGAAAAAGGAAAAAGTTTTAATCTGATGGTGTTCATCCTACAATTTGAGTCATTATAGGTGTTACAGAGCTCCTCGAATTCCCTTAAATGCAAGTATGGATTTTCTAAATCTAAGCCATGAAAAGAAGGTAAAAATTGAATAATGCTTGGCTTAAAATTAAAATGAGATCCATCAGGGGGGAAAACTATGCATGATGGTACACTTGTTCTTATAGGATTCATGTGATCTGTAAGTGCTCTAACATGGTTATTTTTATTATTTTCATTATGAAGTGATTGATTATCTTATTCGACTATATTTTTTTGAAAATGATGAGGATACGCTACAAAGTCTACCATTTAATGTACGTGGTAATAAATTATGAGGATACCCTACAAAGTCTCCCCGACAATGACAAATAGAGATTGGTTTCACATTTTTATGAAGGGTTAACACCTAGAGATAGGCAAATAGTTGAATCAATATGCAATCGAACACTTGAAGATAAAGACCCTAATGAAGCAATTGAGTACCTAGACTTATTAGCTGAAAATTCTAAAAATTAGGACTCTGCAGGTACTTATAAGGCACCAAGTAAAACTCAACCTCATACATCTAGTAGAGCTATGTAGAACCTTAGGGAAGATCATGTCATCCAAGCCAAGTTTGCATCTTTAGATAGAAAAGTCGAGGCACTAGAATTAGAAATGAGTGGTAAATTAAAATATGTTCAAGATATTGTGTGTCAAATATATAAAAAAAATGAACACTCAACCATTGACTATCCAACGTTGCCTTTTTTTAAAGAATATCTCCATGAACAAGCTCATGCTTTAAACAATTTTCAAAGGTCCAATCATAATCCATACACGCAAACATACAACACTGGTTAGAAAAATCAACCAAATTTCAGTTGGAAGAGTGATAATAACAATACACAAACTTCACAACCACCATTTCAAGAACATGATAATTTCTAAAATTCTCATGAATATGCATCTCCTTATGCTCCACCTCCTAAAAGAAATATTAAGGAAACATTACATGCATTTATTGAAAAGTAAAAGACAATCAATACTTAACTGATCAAAGCATGATAGATTTCAAAGATACTCTTGCAAAGTTGACATCTACTATCAGTTTTCAAGAGAAAGGTAAGTTTTCATCTCAACCACTGATTAGTACTTAAAAGTGCATTTTTATCAAGGTTTTATATCATCATTTTGCACTTAAAGTATCAATAACTCCTTAACTAAAGCATGTTTTATAATAACGTATCTAATAATATAAAATATCTTTAATTTATGGTAAATGTTTATTGAAATGCAGGCCTATCATATAAATAAAAAGATTAATTGATGAATTTAAGAACTGAAATTGAAAGGATAAGAAGATGGCCAAACTTAGAAAAGAGATGCTGGTGTAGTCCAAACTGGAACACTATTCGGTAATTGGGTCATATCTAGAGCTCTAGATCTCAAATTTAGCTCTAGTTTGAATATGTCCTCCAGCCCGAGCACTATTCAGTGTTTGGCCCATATCTGAAGTTCTAAAAGTTCAAATGATTTGAATGTTTTAGATAATAAAGATGAGACAATTTTCTACAATTTTCATGTTTTCAAGTGATTCCAATTTTGACGTTATCAATGACGTTTTGGGTAGACAAGAGAAGATAAGGATTGTCACCAACTCAAGAGTTGGTCACCCATTCATCAATTAGTCATCAAATCAAAATCAATAGTTCCCGATTTTGGCCTATAAAAGAAGGAATTTGCCATGCATTTAGGCATTTTGATCTCCAGATCAAGATCATGCTCTTGCTTTCTCTCATTGTATTTTTTTTGTAATGTTTATGTTTGCTTTCATTAATATAAAGTTTATGCCTTTCATTTCCTTTCCTTTACTTAGTTAACTTTTATCTTATTTATATTCTTATTTTGTTTATTTTTCTTTTTCTTTCATTATGTTTAGTTAAGTTTATTATGTCAAGGTGTTTTGGTTACACTAATGGTGTAAGAATAAGTATAATGTAAACTTAATATGGACTTTAATGTTTGATACTATGTTTTATATTTGTTATCTTGTTTACTCTTTAATACTTTGCTTGTTAAATGGCTAATCTAGATTTATGTTGTATAACACTTGGTACATCAAATGCTTGGCACTTTCATAACCCATACTGTAATGTATAACCGACACTTGAGCTATAAAAGGAACTTGATTTGTTGTATAACTTGATTTGTTGTTAGTTATAAAAGGAATATTGTCAGACATCCATGCTTATAACTTATGTTAATAAGTTATAACCATGGATGCCTGACAATATTTACAAGTATTAGCATTATTCGAATAAAATAACTAATGTAATCATGTTAACAATTTATAATCTGAACGGAACCTCCTTTATGTGTGGTTTCCATTTGAGTAATGAGAGTTTATACTATACTTGTTTGACATACCATTAGTGGATTCTCTAACCTTGACATTTGTTATCATTGTTTATTCCTTATATTAATATTCCATCTCAAAATTCTCATCTTCTTCTTCTTCTCCTTCTTTTTCTTTATTATTATTACTATTATTATTATTATTATTATTATTATTAGTACTGCTATTACTACTACTATTACTACTACTACTACTACTACTATTATTGTTATTGTTGTTGTTGTTGTTGTTGTTGTTATTGTTCTTGTATTATTGTCATCTATAATTTATACAATTAACCTCCATGTGGTTCGACCTCGATGTTGCAGGGTTATTTATTACTTCAACACTCCTACACTTGGGAGAAAATATCAATCTTTTAGTCGTGTCAAGTTTTTGGCGCCGTTGCCTGGGAGGTAAGTTCTTGTACAAGTTATAGTAATTATTTTATTTTCTCTATTCACTTTTCTTGTATATAACTTTGTTTCTTTTCTCTTGTTTCTTCTTGTTTTGTTTTCTTCTTTCTTTTATTCTATTCCTACATATGCATGAGAGTGTGGTCATGTACATTAAGTGGTAGACTTTGTAGGGTATCCTCATCATTTTCAGAAAATATAGATGAAGAAGATAATCAATCACTTCATAATGAGAATAATGAGAATAACCGTGTTAGAACACTTAGTGACCACATGAATCCCACAAGAACAAGAACACCATCATGCATAGCTTTTCCTCTTGATGCATCTCATTTCAATTTCAAGCCAGGCATTATTCAACTTTTACCTTCTTTTCATGGCTTAGATTTAGAAAATCCTTACTTGCATTTAAGGGAATTTGAGGAGGTTTGTAACACATATAATGATTCAAATTGTAGCATGAACACCATCAGATTAAAGCTTTTTCCTTTTTTGTTAAAAGATAAAGCTAAAACATGGCTACAAAATTTGAGACTAGGATCCATTTGTGCTTGGGATGAAATGCAACAACAGTTTTTAAAAAAGTTTTTCCCATCTCACAAAACAAACTCTTTCAAAAGACAAATCACTACTTTCACTCAAAAACCAGGAGAAACATTTTACTAATGTTGAGATAGGTATTGAGACTTGCTTAATACTTGCTCTCATCATAGTTTTGAAACATGGAGATTGGTTTCATATTTTTATGAAAGGTTAACACCTAGAGATAGACAAACGGTTGAAATGATGTGTAATAGAACTTTTGAAGATAAAGACCCTCATGAAGCAATGAAATACTTAGACTTGTTAGTTGAAAATGCTCAAAATTGGGACACCGCGGGTATTTAAGAAATACCGAGTAAAACTCAACCTCATATATCTAGTGGAGGTATGTACAACCTTAGGGAAGATCATGACCTCCAACCTAAGTTTGCCTCTTTAGCTAGAAAAGTCGAAGCACTAGAATTGAAAAACAATGGTTAATTAAAATCTATTGAAAACATTGTGTGTCAAATATGTGAAACAAATGAGCAGTCAGCCAATAACTGTCCAACCTTGCCTTCTTTTAAGGAATGTCTCCATGAACAAGCTCATGCTTTAAACAGTTTCCAAAGAGCCAACCACAACCCATACTCACAAACATACAATCCTGGTTGGAGAAATCACCCAAATTTCAGTTGGAAGAGTGATAATAACAATGTACAAACTTCACAACCACTGTTTCAAGCACACCATAATTTCTAAAATTCTCATGGATATACACGTCCTTATATGCTCTACCTCCTAGAAGAAATCTAAAGGAAACATTGCATGCATTCATTGAAAAGCAAGAGACAATCAAAACTCAACTTGCTCAAAACATAACAGATTTTAAAGATACTCTTGCAAAATTGACATCTGCTCTCAGTTTCTAAGAGAAAGATAAGTTTTCATCTCAACCACAACAAAATCCCAATGGGCAATGCAATGCAAATGCAAGTAGTTCCGAAAGCCAAACATGGATCAAGTCAAATCAGTCACTACTCTTCGCGGTGGTAAGGTTATTAAAAAACCCACTCTTGAACCTTGTGAGAAAGATGATGAGTCAATCTCTGAGGGTAAGAAAGCGGTTGAATCTAAAATTTGCATAGAAATGACTGATTCCCCGCCAGCACTTCCATTTCCTTATGCCATGACCAAACAAAGGAAAGTCAATCACAACTCTGAAATCTTTGAAACTTTCAAACAGGTAAGAATCAATATACCTTTGTTGGATGCTATTAAACAGGTTCCTTTCTATGCTAAATTTTTGAAAGATCTATGCACGGTGAAGAGGAAACTGAATGTGAAAAAGAAAGCCTTTTTAGCCGAACAAGTAAGTGTCATTCTTCAGAACAATAATGCTTTGAAATATAAAGACCCTGGTTGTCCTATAATTTCTTGTTTCATTGGAGAACATAAAATTGAAAAAGCCTTACTTGATCTTGAAGATAGTGTGAATTTACTTCCATATTCAGTTTTTAAAAGTCTCAATCTAGATGAGTTAAAACCAACTTCTATAACTCTTTTACTTGCCGATAGATTTGTAAAAGTGCCTAGAGAAATAATTAATGATGTGTTAGTACAAGAAGATAAATTCATTTATCTTGTGGATTTTATTATCTTGGACACACAACCTGTTGAAGTATGTAATTCATTTCCTTTTATTTTAGAACGTCTATTTCTTGCAACTTCTAAAGCATTGATTAATTGTAGGAATGGACTGATGAAGCTATCATTTGGAAACATGACATTAGAGATAAATATTTTCAACATTTGCAAGCAACCTTGAGATGATAATAATTTACAAGAAGTGGACTTTACTGAAAAATTAATTCATGATCAATTTCAAACCACTTCCAGTGAAATTGAGACTGATGAATCTGATGATTTGCAAATGGTTTATTTTCAGGAAGAATCAAGGGCAAGTAATTGGAGACCACAAATTGAGGAATTGTCACCACAATCAATTAAATCCATATCTTCAAGTGTTCAACCACCCAAACCTGATTTGAAACCGTTGTCATTCAATCTCAAATACTCATTTTTGGGAGAAAATGAAACTTTTCTGATAAAAATCTCTTCCAAACTTAATGCACATCAAAAAGGTAAGTTATTACAAACTCTAAAAATGCATAAAAATGCATTAGGATGGACCATAGTTGATATAAAAGGAATTAGTCCTTTGATTTATACACACAAAATTTATTTTGGAGGAAAATTCTAAACCCTCTAGGAAAATACAACAAAGGCTCACTCTTAAAATGAAAGAAGTAGTGAAAAATAAAGTCATTAAGCTTATAGATAATGGAATCATTTATCCTATTTCTGATAGCAAATGGGTAAGTTGTACCCAAGAAGTTTGGAGTCACTGTGATAACAAATGAGAACAATGAGTTAATTCCCACTAGGGTTGTTACTAGTTGGCGCATGTGCATTGACTTTAGGAAACTTAATTCAATGACTAGAAAAGATCATTTTCCTTTACCTTTCATGGATCAAATCCTAGAAAGAGTTGTAGGTCATGAATTTTATTGTTTCCTAGATGGCTATTCAAGTTATAACCAAATTGAAATTGCATTGGAAGATCAAGAGAAGACTACTTTCGCATGTCCATTTGGTACTTTTGCATATCGAAGGATGACTTTTGGATTATGTAATGCACCAGCCACATTTCAAAGATGCATGCTCAGTATATTTAGTGATATGGTTGAACATTTTATTGAGATTTTTATGGATGATTTTTCTATTTTTGGTGATTCATTTGATGATTGTTTGACTAACTTAGAAAAGGTTTTGACCAAGTGTGAAGAGAAGAATCTTGTACTGAATTGGGAAAAATGTCACTTTATGGTAACAAACGACATTGTACTTGGTCACATTGTTTCATAAAAAAAAATTGAGGTTGACAAATCTAAAATTGAGTTAATTGCTAACTTGCCAATACCAAAATCTATTAAAGATGTTAGATCATTCTTATGACATGTTGGTTTTTATAGAAGGTTCATCAAAGATTTTAGTGTAATATCTAAGCCCTTAAGTAACCTTTTAACAAAGGATAATATTTTTGAATGGACTGAACATTGTGAAAAAGCCTTTTTTAAACTTAAAAACTTGCTTACTTGTGCGCTTGTCATTCAACCTCCTGATTGGTCATTACCTTTCGAAATAATGTGGGATGCTAGTGATTATGCCATAGGTGCTATTTTAGGACAAAGAAAAGATAGGAAACCTTATGTGATTTACTATGCAAGTAAAACTTTAAATAGTGCTCAAATAAATTACACCACCATTGAAAAAGAATTACTTGCAGTAGTATTTGCATGTGAAAAATTCAGGTCTTATCTTGTTAGCTCACTTGTTGTTTTTAGTGATCATGCAGCATTGAAATATCTTCTTTCTAAGAAAGATTCTAAGGCTAGATTGGTGCGGTGGATTTTGTTACTTTATGAATTTGATATCACAATCAAAGATAAGAAAGGCACTGAAAATGTTATCGCAGATCATTTGTCAAGATTGATAACAGATTCGAAAACTAACATCACACCAATCGATGACTACTTTCCAGATAAATCTTTACTTTCTGTCTCTACAATGCCTTGGTTTGCTAATTGACACGACGAAAAGATTAATGTCTTCTCCTAAGTGCAGGAGTGTCGAAGTAATAAATAACCCAGCAAGACCGGGATCGAACCATAGGAAGGTTAATTGTACAAATTATAAATAACAATAATACAACAACAACAACAATAACAACAACAACAATAATAACAATAATAATAACAATAATAACAATAATAATAAAGAAAAAGAAGGACAAGAAGAAGAAGATGATGAGAACTTTGAGATGGAATATTAATGTAAGGATTAAACAATGATAATAACAAATGTCAAGCTTAGAGGTTTCACTAATGGTATGTCAAACAAGTATAGTATAAACTCTTATTATTTAATTGGAAACCACACACAAAGGAGGTTCCAATCTGATTATAGATTGTTCACATGATTACATTAGTCATCTTATTCGATTAATGCTAATATTTGTAAATCTCGTCAAGCATTTACGATTATAACTTATGTTAACAACAAATCAAGTTCCTTTCATAACTTAGGTGTCGATTATACCATACAGTATGAACTATGAACGTGTCAAACATTTGTTGTACCAAGTGTTATACAACATAAATCAAGATTAGTCATTTAACAAGCAAAGTATTAAAGAGTGAACAAGATAACAAATACAAAACATGTTAGTATCAAAAATTAGTGAACAAGATAACAAATACAAAGTATTAAAGAGTGAACAAGATAACAAATACAAAACACGTTAGTATCAAACATTAAAGTCCATATTAAGTTTACACTATACTTATTCTTATACCATTAGTGTAACCTTTTCACCTTGACATAATAAACTTAGCTAGACATAATGAAAGAAAGAAAAATAAATAAACAAAATAAAAACATAAATAAGATAAAAGTTAACTAGGTAAATGAAAGGAAATGAAAAGCATAAACTTGATATTAATGAAAGCAAAGCATAAACATTACAAAAAATACAAAGAGAGAAAGGAAGAGCATGATCTTGATCTGGAGACCAAGATGCCTAAATGCATGGCAAATGCCTCCTTTTATAGGCCAAAATTGGGAACTATTGATTTGATGACTAATTGATGAGTGGGTGGCCAACTCTTGACTTGGTAACAATCCTTATCTTCTCTTATCTGCCCAAAACATCATTGATAACGTCAAAATTAGAGCCACTAAAAAACATGAAAGGTGTAGACAATTTTCTCAGCTTTCTTTTGTAAAAAAATTCAACTCATTTCGACTTCTAGAACTCCAGATATGGCTAAAATACTAAACAATGCTGGGGCTGGAGGACAGATTTGGGCTTCTTTGTTGTTGCAACAATTTGGACTTGAAAACGGCCTTTTTAGATCTTGGGCTCCATATGAAAGTTGTAGGCCTATGTCTTACCTTTTCATCCATATAAAGTAGACCTAAATCTGAGATCTATAGATCTAGATATAACCCAATTACCGAACAGTGTTCTGGTTTGGATTGCACCGACATCTCTGTTCTAAGTTTGACCATCTCTTTATCCTTTCAATTTCAGTTCTTAAATTCATCAATCAATCCTTTCATTTATATGATAGGCCTGTATTTAAAATGAACATTTACCATAAATTAATAGAGTTGAGAATTATAAAACAAAACTTTTTTACTAGTGTCAACGTTTTGACAATTTTCACAAGTTCTGCAGAATGCATGTGTCCTTGAACATGGTGGGCCAATAAAATCCATTTTGAAAGATTTTTATAGCTGTCTTTTTTTATGATAAATAACTTCCACATACTTTAGAATGATAAAGTTTAATAACACTACTTACCTCATTGTTGGGAATGAATCTTTGAAATATTTGATTAGGACAATATTTAAATAAGTTAGGGTCATCACAATAAAAGTTCTTCACTTCGTTCAACAACTTTTCTTTGTGTTGGGTACTCCAATCAGCTGGCAAATCTCCTAAAGTAAGAAAATTGATATTTTTATCATACCAAGACATTAGACTAAGAGAAAGTAAGGATTCATTAGGAAAGTAATCATCGATTGGTGTGATATCAAATGTTGAATTTGTTATCATTGTTGACAAAAGATTCACATCAACATTTTCGGTGCTTTTTTCATCCGTGATTTCTTCCTCAGAATAAATCATTTGCAAATCTTCAGATTCATCCAACTCATTTTTACGTAAAGTAGATTCAAGTTGATCATAAACTAATTCATCAATATGATCTACTTCTTGTAAATCATTATCTTCTCCAGGTTGTTTGCAAATGTTGAAAATATTTATCTCCAATGTCATGTTTCCAAATGACAGCTTCATCAGTCCATTCCTACAATTAATCAATGCGTTAGAAGTTGCAAGAAACGGACATCCTAAAATAACAGGAAATGAATTACATGCTTCAACAGGTTCTGTGTCCAAGACAATAAAATCCACAGGATAAATGAATTTATCGACTTGTACTAACACATCTTCGATTATTCCTCTAGGCACTTTTATAGATCTATCGGCAAGTAAAAGAGATATAGAAGTTGGTTTTAACTCACCTAGATTGAGACTCTGAAAAACTGAATATGGAAGTAAATTCACACTAGCACCGAGATCAAGTAAGGCTCTTTCAATTTTATGCTCTCCAATAAAGCAAGAAATTGTAGGACAACCAGGGTCTTTATATTTCAAAGCATTATTGTTCTGAAGAATAGCACTTACTTGTTAGGCTAGAAAGACTTTCTTTTTCACATTCAGTTTCCTCTTCACAGTGCATAGATCTTTCAAAAATTTAGCATAGGAAGGAACCTGTTTAATAGCATCCAGCAAAGGTATAGAATCTGTTTAATAACATCCAGCAAAGGTATATTGATTCTTACCTGTTTGAAAGTTTTAAAAATTTTAGAGTTGTGATTGACTTTCCTTTGTTTGGTCATGGCTTGAGGAAATGGAAGTGCCTACATTTAAAATGAACATTTACCACAAATTAAAGGTATCTTATATTATTAGATATATTATTATAAAACATGCTTTAGTTAAGGAGTTATTGATACTTCAAGTGCAAAATGATGATATAAAACCTTGATAATAAGGCACTTTTAAGTACTAATCACTAATATTGTTAATTTTCTTGTTTCAGGATAATTGTCAGCTCATTGGAGTATCCAAGATAAAAAAAGGTTCTTGAACGAAGTGAAGAATTTTTATTGGGATGACCCATATTTATTCAAATATCATCCTGATCAAATATTTTGAAGATGCATTCTGACAATGAGCTAAGTAATGTCGTTAAATTTTGTCATTCTGAGGCATGTGGGGGTCATTTTTCATCAAGAAAGACAATTGCAAAAATCTTACAAAGTGGATTTTACTAGCCCACCATGTTCAAGGACTCACATGCATTCTACAAGTCTTGTGAAAATTGTCAAAAGTTGGGATCTATTTCAAAACATCACATGATACCTTTAAATCATATTCTTGTCATTGAGATCTTTGACTATTAGGGTATAGATTTCATGGGTCCATTTCCTCCATCATTTGGTTTCTTGTACATATTAGTCGTAGTAGATTACATTTCAAAATGGATAGAGGCAATTCCAAGTCAAAACAATGATCACAAAATAGTGATAAAGTTTTTGAAAGAAAACATTTTGAGTCGATTTGGAGTCCCTCGAAGAAAATATTTTGAGTTAATTTGGAATCCCTCGAGCCATGATAAGTGATGATGGAACACATTTTTGTAACAAGCCATTTGAGTCTTTAATGAAGAAATATGGAATCACACATAAAGTTGTCACCCCTTATCACCCTCAAACAAGTGGACAAATAGAGCTTGCTAATAGGGAGATCAAACACATTTTAGAGAAAACAGCAAACCCTAATAGCAAAGATTGGTCTTTAAGACTTAATGATGCACTTTGGGCTTATCAAATTGCTTATAAAACATCATTAGGTATGTCACCTTATAGACTAGAATATGGAAAACCTTATCACTTGCCTGTGGAACTTGAACATAAAGCTTATTGGACTATTAAAGCTTTCAATTCAAATCTTGATGATGACAGTCAACTGTGAAAATTACAAATAAATGAGCATGAGAAAATAAGAAATGATGCATATGAAAATTCAACAATTCATAAAGCAAGAATCAAAGAGTTTCATGACAAGAATATTTTGAGAAAAACATTCAACTTTGGTCAAAAGGTCTTGCTTTATAATTCTGGACTACATTTATTTCTTGGAAAACTAAGATCAAGATGGAGCGGTCCTTTTATTATGAAACATGTGTATCT
Organism: Populus euphratica; assembly: GCF_000495115.2. Lineage (NCBI taxonomy): Eukaryota > Viridiplantae > Streptophyta > Magnoliopsida > Malpighiales > Salicaceae > Populus > Populus euphratica. The sequence goes on from NW_011500719.1 coordinate 82,511, forward strand.
ATATAGGGCTTGTGATATTGAGAATCCAAAGAATGATAATATTTTCAAGGTAAATGGATATTGTTTGGAAGTTTACTTTGATAATTTTTCAGTTGAAAATGACTCTATTAAATTGGGTGATCCTGTTTATAAAGATTGATTTTTTTTTCTTTCATATTATTTTTGTGTTTTTTTGAGTGATTTTTGCTAGTTTCTCTCACCCCGGTCAAATGACGGACAATGGTACTCCGTGACTTAAGTCGGTTCTTTCGATTTCCCATAATAACTAATATCTGTGTATATATTTGTGCAATTCTTTGAATCTCTCTTCCAATTCTCATTTGAAAATGGACACTAATCTTGAAAAATTAAAAAAGTATTTTCTCGCTATGCCTCAGAATGCAATTACAAAAATTTACCGTGCTAGATGTGCAAGATAGAGGTTGTTAATGAATCATGGAATTCCTAAAGATATTCGCTGGTTGATTGAAGCAAAGGTTTGATTATTAGGTGAGTCCTCTAATTCCTTCATTTCACACATGCCTAGAACAGGTAAAAGCACTTTTTCCAAGAAATATCATGCAAAACGACTAAAAGTCTTTCATTGATGTGCTAGATGGACTTGTAATATACAATGTCATTCTTTAGGAATGGTATCTATAAACCATGAAGATAAAATACAATTCATTAAGGATGGTCTGAGTAAAGAGTCTTTAGATAATCTTCTATTAACTCTTGAGACACATCCTAGTGGAGATGTGCATCATATAATTCATGATTTATGACCCCATTTTCATAAAGAACATGATCGACTCAGTCTTAGGAATTTGACTAAAAAAGACCACGTTTGCCAGTTTTTAAGAAAATTGGATGGGAAGCCTATCCCCAACCCATAGAGGGCATTTAAGCCATTCTTGGACGTAAAACCAAGGGAAGATGTGAGCCACAATCACAACTACCTATATATACACATGCTTTTTTTTTAATAAATAAATAAAAAGAGAGAGAGTGTGTGTGAGACTCCAGCTGGCCTACATATCAGTGGTATGATTGCCTTTTTAATTTCTCATCTACAAAATCCTCTCTTCCTTCCTTTCATTTCTACTCAACCTATACATTCAACAAATATAGAAGTGTGTAGAAATGACAAGTTCCTCAGGTCATCACATAAGAAATATTTGTGTTTTCGGTGGATCTAGTCCTGGGAAAGAATAAGAGTTTTTAGAATCAGCAAATCATCTTGGTCAGGTGCTAGCTGAGAGAAAGATTCATTTAGTGTATGAGGAAGGCAGTCTTGGGTTAATGGGAGGTTTGTCAATAGGTGCATTTTTAGGAGGTAGTGTTGCGATGTCGTGGTCGCACAAATTAATTACCCTAGCTTAAAACACAACACACAAGATAGTATAGAGCAAGCAAGGGGTCGATCCCACAAGGAAGATTTAGTTCAGATTTTTATGCTATACGTTATGCAATTGGGGGGTTTTGATTTGTGATGATCTAAACTATGGAAGAAATTAAACTAGCAAACAAAATCAATTGAAATAGAAATTTATCAAGAAAACAAACCTTGGTTGCAAGCACACATCCACCAACAGAAATTAGAACCGATCTTTGAAACAAAACTACAATTTATATTCTGAATTTTTATCTTTTCTTAATGTTGGTTAATTAACGGATCCGCCGTATAACTAACCCTAACCAACAAATAATCAAACTTAGCAATAAATTGTTCACAATAATAACTTAGAGTTCTGCTCTAGCAATTATCAACAACAATCATAGAAAATATGCATAGGAAAACAACCATACTTATTCATAATATAAACTGAAAATAAAAGGAAGAATAAATCTCACGGTTCTTGAAATCCGAAGGTTTGTTGTGTCCTTGCAACCAAGAAAAGAGCTTAGCCTTGCATAACCATTGAACAACTACTCTTAAAGAATGAAGAGAGCATGATTTTTTGGGTTTGTAGAGGAGAGAATTTGTGTTTCTTCACTTCTGGCTGCTGCCCCCCTTCTCTCCTCTCTCTCTTTCTTTTTATATGCTAAGAAACCCTAGTTCCTAATTTACAAAGTAGTCCTCCCTTAAGTTGACAATTGACATTTAAGTACTTCAATAACTATTTTCCCTAAAAAAGAGAAATAGTCTTGCCTGAAATCTTCAAACTCTGACTTAGAGGAGCTAAATTTCTGATATAAAAACTTGGATGACAGTTTAGAAGCTTCGAAACGTAATTTGGACTCATTTCTTCACGAAACCTGATTGCTGGCAGAATTCATTTGTCATATTTGAAAAATCATATCTCTCTCATCTGACATCTTTTTTGGATGCAATTTGGAGAGTTTATAGTCCTTTGAGTCAGGAATCCAAAACAATTGAGTTTTCATAAATTGAACTTCTATAGCTCTAGATATTGAATTTTTAATAGACAAAGGTCAATAGTGGCAGAATGCGAGATTTGACTTTGAAGGATGTGATTTCCATGATCTTCCTCTTTTTATTTTTCTTGCATTACATTTCCAGAAAGGTATGGATGTTAGCTTTTTATTGCCACTAGAATCACTTCATTTCGATCTCTAGAACTCACGCTCTGCACAAAACATTGACTGAACGTCAAATCTGCCAATTATCTCCAATTTACTCCTTTTTGCATTTTTCATCCAAAAGTGCCTTCAAAACATAAAACAAAGAATATCAAGGCATTTTACATATAAAACATGGACAAAACATTAGGTAAATATGGGTGAAACTATCGAATAATATGGTTACATCAAATACCGCCACACTTAGCTCTTTCTCATCCTCGAGAAAGGATAAATAAAATTAAATTGAATTGAAAATAACCATGATCAATCTCTTAATCTCCCATCAATATCTAAGAGTACAAGCATTATAAATAAGAATATAATAAAAAAGGATAAAATAAATAAATTTTTATGAATTTGTTTACAAGCAAACTTCAAAATTCAATCAATCGTCGGGATTTAAATGAAATCTATGCCATGCCAAAGTGATAGGTCCTCTCATTGATATACACTCCAACACTCATGTGTTTAGGGTTTATGTGTTTAAATTTCTCAAATTCAATTAAAGAGTATGTTCTACCATAAGCTTGCTTTTCAATCTCATCTCCATTACTAACATATTACAAACAATGCATGAATCAAAAGGTCTTATTTTCCGGTTGTAATGGGGCTAAGGTTAAGGTGAGGTAAAAGAGAGTAAAAGAAAAGGTTCAAATCAAAGAAAGTAGAGCATTCTGAAAAATGATATTTCAAACAAGATATTCCATCAAAGCTTATAAATTTTTCATCTTTAATCACCAATGCTCAACTCCTTTTGATTGTAAGCTCTTTTAATATAAAATCTTAAGAATATAAAGGAACATTTTTTTTTCTTTTTTTCTTTTTTTTTGTAATTTTGCCCATCTTTTCATCAAGCATCACTTCTTCTATCTTTTCACATAATTTCCAACCATAATTCCATGAAGTATCACAAGTACATGCTCTACTAATCCTTGGCCAGGGGAAAAGGAAAATATATATAAAGTTAAGGCTTATACATGGATAAAGCAAAGAAAAGATAAACAAGCTCAAAAGGGGCTCACTAAGGATAATATGTTTTAGGTTGGCTTTTTGGTTCAAGTGCTTTAAAATTCCTATTGCCTTTATCATCTTCATGTATATTTGTAATGGAATATAATCTCAATAAGATATGAAGCAAGTTCTAGAGATACATATCATTGAAAGAATGCACACTCAAAGAATACAATGTTGAAGGCTCAAAAACTTACAGTGGTATAACACTATAAAATCAACATGGCATATTCTCAAAGTCAATCCCTAAACCAATTAAACCTTAAAATTTGCATGCATACTCTTTCATTTGATTTATATCTTCATCTATCTCAATTAATTCTCATACATAATACTCATATTCTCAAAAACCAATAGGAGTTAAAAAGATCAAACACAATTTTTTTTTTTTAAGAACAACAAAGAAAACTAAAATAAGAAAATAAAAATTCACCCAATACCCCCACACTTAAAACACAACATTGTCCTCAATGTTGAAATAAAAGCAAAGGAACATAAGAGAATGACAGAAAATAAATTAAAATACAAAAAAAATAAAAGATAAGGAAAAAGAGAGCAAATATGATTTTTCTTTTTGTGTGTTGGGTTGCCTCCCAGTAAGCGCTTTTGTTTTATGTCATTGGCTTGAAATGTGGCATGCTCATTCTTCATAGATTGGTTCAGCTAACTCTACAGAAGCAGTGAGTTCTGCCGTCCAACCTTCATAGAAAGGTTTCAAACGATGTCCATTGACCTTGAGTACTTTGCTGGTTTCTAAACTTGTAATTTCAACTGCACCATAAGGAAAAATATTAGAAACAATAAAGGGTCCAATCCAACGAGAGCGCAATTTTCCAGGAAAAAGTTTTAAACGCGAATGATAAAGAAGGACTTTGTCTCCAACATGAAATTCCTTTCTTGTAAGCATTCGGTCATGAAGATTCTTAGTCTTTTCTTTGTAAATTCTTGCATTCTTGTAAGCATCATTTCGAATTTCTTCCAACTCTTGCAGTTGCAATTTTCTTACAATCCCAGCAGCATCATAATCCATGTTGCATTGTTTAATGGCCCAAAAAGCTTTCTGTTCAAGCTCCACCAGTAGATGACATGCTTTCCCATAAATCATTCTATAAGTTGACATTCCTATAGGTGATTTATAAGCAGTCCTATAAGCCCAAAGTGCATCTCCAAGGCGTAGACTCCAATCTCGTCAGTTAGGTTGCACTATTTTCTCCAAAATGGACTTGATTTCTCGATTGGAAATTTCAGCTTGGCCATTCGTTTGCGAATGATATGCTGTGGATGTTTGATGAGTCACATGATATTTGTGTAGCAATGCTTCCATGGAACGATTGCAGAAATGAGTGCCACGATCACTGATGATAGCTTTAGAGATGCCAAACCTATTAAATATGTGAGTCCTGACAAACTCTAAAACAACCTTAGCATCGTTAGTTCGTGTGGCTTTCACCTCAATCCATTTGGACACATAATCAACAGCAAGAAGAATATAAAGATTTCCAAAAGAAGAAGGAAATGGACCCATAAAGTCAATACCCCAAACATCAAAAATTTCACTTACAAGAATATTTGTTAAAGGCATTTGATTTTTATGAGTGATATTACCTGTTCTTTGGCATTTTTCACATGATTTGCAGAAGTGATATGCATCTTTAAAAATAGAAGGCCAATAGAAACCACTTTCAAGTACCTTGTGGGCTGTTCTTTTTGCTCCAAAATGCCCACCACAAGAATGAGAATGACAAAAAGTGAGAATGGAATGAAATTCATCCTGTGGTACACATCTTCTTACTACTTGATCCACACAAAATTTCCACAAGTAAGGAGTATCCCAAAAATAATATTTAGCATCAACTCGTAACTTGTCCTTTTGGGATGTAGACAAACCTGGAGGGAATTCTTTGGTGACTAAATAGTTCACCAAATCAGCATACCATGGTCTTGTAGAGGAGTGCAACATATACAACTGTTCATTAGGAAATGTTTCTCTTATTGTTTCAGTTGGAATATCATCGGTCCTCAGTCGACTCAAGTGATCAGCCACATGGTTTTCGGCACATTTTTTTGTCTTTGATCTCAAGATTGAATTCTTGTAAAAGCAAGATCCACCTAATCAGTCTTGGTTTAGTTCTTCTTCAAAAGATACCTGAGAGCTGCATGGTCAGTAAAAACAATGACTTTTGTACCAAGTAGATATGACCTGAATTTTTCAAGAGCAAACACCACTGCAAAAAGTTCCTTTTCAGTTGTATGGTAATTGCATTGTGCTCCATCCAACATGCGAGAAGCGTAGGCGATAACATGCAAATTCTTCCCAATTCTTTGCCCAAGCACAACTCCTACCGCATAGTCACTCGCATCACACATTATCTCAAAAGGTTCATCCCAATTTGGTGGTTGGATGATAGGGGCAGATGTGACACGTCTCTTAAGCTCATCATGGGCATCTTTACAGGCTTGATCAAACACAAAATCCACTTCTTTGGCTAATAGTCTGCACAAAGGTGCTGTAATCTTCGAGAAATCTTTGATAAAGCGTCGATAGAAACCTGCATGACCTAGAAAAGAACGAACTTCCCTCACGCATGAGGGGTAAGGCAATGATGAAATAACATCTATCTTAGCTTTATCAACTTGTAATCCATGTGAAGACACAACATGCCCAAGAATTATTCCTTGTTCTACCATAAAATAACACTTTTCATAGTTCAAGACAAGGTTTGTTTCAATGCACCTTTTTAGGATCAAAGATAAATTTTCTAGACATTTATCAAAAGAATCACCATACACCGTGAAATCATCTATAAAAACCTCGATTATTCTTTCAACATAGTCAGAAAAAATACTCATCATGCATCTTTGAAAAGTTGCAGGAGTATTACAAAGACCAAAAGGCATTCTCCTATATGCATATGTACCAAATGGACAAGTAAATGTAGTTTTTTCTTGATCCTCAGGATTAATAACAATCTGATTGTATCCACTATATCCATCAAGAAAGCAATAAAAAGACTTACCTGCTAGGCGTTCAAGCATTTGATCTATAAATGGTAATGGGAAATGATCTTTGCGTGTAGAAAGATTGAGCTTTCTGTAATCAACACACATTCTCCATCCACTCGAGATGCGAGTAGGAATGAGCTCATCATTTTTGTTTTTCACCAATGTGATTCCGGTCTTTTTAGGCACCACATGGATTGGCGCCACCCATTTACTGTCAGTGATGGGGTAAATGACTCCTGCATCTAACAGTTTTAAAATTTCAGCTTTCACTACCTCCATCATAGGTGGGTTCAACCTCCTTTGCATTTCCCTTGTTGGTTTTGCGTTGTCCTCCAATAGTATGTGATGCATACACATTGAGGGACTAATGCCCTTGATGTCAGCTAAAGTCCATCCAATGGCCGTTTTGTGATCACACAACAACTTCACAAGTTTTTCCTCTTGTATACTTGTCAAACCTTTTGCTATGATAACAAGAAGTGTATTGTTGTCGCCAATGAATACATACTTCAAATTATCGGGCAAAGGTTTTAATTCTAACTTGGGGGCCTGTAAAATAGATGGCAAAAGCTTTTTATGTGAGAGTAATAAATCAATAAAGACATTACCATGGGGAACGATTTGTAAAGCTTGTAAGGCCAATACTGATTCATGCATGTTTTGGGGAACACATATGTGCCTCTCCATCTCTTCTATCTTGGTGAAATCATAGCCATAGCTCAAAGCTATGCTTAATCCATCTTCGCAATCAAAATCACAAACTTGCTGCACACACTTATCAATTTGGTCATAGCATGTGATAGAATAAACATTGCTATAAGGATATTTCATTGCATCATGAAAATTGAATTCAATTTTTTCATCTCCTACCTCCATAGACAAGGTATCCTTACCACAATCAATCTTTATGTTGGCAGTTTTCAAGAATGGTCTTCCAAACAATATAGGAGTGCTGGTTGATGAATCACAAGAATCATGTTCCATATCAAGAATATAAAAGTCACATGGAATAACCAAAGTATCAATCTTGACTAGGACATCCTCTATCACACCAAGTGGTAAACCAAACTACGATCCGCAAGTTGTATTACAATGCTAGTTTTATGCAAAGGCTCAAGACTAAGAGAATCATAAACATGTTTGGGCATAACACTAATGGATGCACCTAAATCACACAAGGCCCTCTTGAAACTAGCATTACCAATAACACATGGGATAGTAAACGCACCTGGGTCCTTTTGCTTCAAAGGCATATTCTTTTGAACAACAGCAGACACAACTTCACCCATACTTACCATTTCATGACCTTTCAATTTGAAAGCTCTCTTGGTAGTACACAACTCCTTCAAAAATTTAGCATACTTGGGAATTTGCTTGATAGCATCAAGCAAAGGAATGTTGAGTTCTACTTTTTTGAAAACCTCTAAAATCTCTTTTCTTTGTCCTCTTTCTTTGACCTAGAAGAACTCACAGGAAAAGGTGGAATTGCTTTAAAACTGGAATTCATTGAGTGAGGAGTTACCTTTGGAGTGTTGGTCGATGTTTGAGTTTGTGAAGGAGGATGATGTTCCTTCTTTGTACTCAATTCAGTTTCTATCTCTTCTTCTTCCTCCATCTCAATATGTTTTGACCTTTTCTCTTCAAGTTCTTTCCCACTTCTCAGCATGATCGCACTAACATTCTCTTTTGGATTCAATGCTTGGGAGGGCAATTTTCCATTCATTTGTGCCTCTAATTTCCCTATACTTGAAGCTACTTGCCCCATTTGCTTCTCCAAGTTGTGAATACTTGACCTTGTTTCCTGTTGAAAAGACATGACATTTTGTTGCAAGGTAACAGTATTAGAAGCCAAAGTTTTCATCATCTCACGAAGATCATCATTGGATGACGACCCTGTAACATTGGAGTTTGTGAATGGAGGGGGTTGTCTTGCTTGATAATTCTGTTGGGGCTGAAATCCATGGGGATGGAATTGTCGGCCTTGATTGCCTTGTTGGGATGGGTTGCCATAGCGTAAGTTGGGATGATCTCTCCATCCGGGATTGTACGTGTTGGAAAAGGGATCATATTTACGCTGGGGTTGTCCGTTGAATGCTCCATCAATTGCATGAGCTTGTTCAATGTAATCTTCTTGCATTGTTGGGCACATATCCGAAGCATGTCCTTGTAAGGAGCATATGCTACAAACTTTCACCTGCTGCACATTTCCACAAGCCAAAGAACGCACAAGAGAAGTAAGATCATTAACTTTATTTTCAAGGTTAGAAATACTTACCTCATTTACTCGTTTGTTGGAGAAGTCTCCACGAGTGCCAAACTGTTTTGAGTTAGCTGCCATGTTTGAGATCAATTGGCGTGTAGCCTCAGGTGTCTTATCCACCAATGCGCCTCCACTTGCAGCATCAATGATACTACGGTCCGTAGGCATCAATCCTTTATAGAAATATTGAATGAGCAGTTGATCAGGTATTTGATGATGAGGGCATTGAATGCATAGTTTCTCAAATCTTTCCCAATACTCGGAGAGTGTCTCTCCATGAGATTGCCGAATCCCACATATTTCTTTCCTTATGTTGGCAACTCGAGATGCTGGGAAATACTTCTCAAGGAAAATCTTTTTCATGGCATTCCAAGTTCCAATAGATCCTGAGAGAATAGAGAAAAGTCATGCCTTTGCTGACCCTTTTAAAGAGAAAGGGAAAGCTTTCAACTTAACTTGTTCTTCATCAACTCCATTCGGTTTCATACCAACACAAACCATATGGAACTCCTTGAGATGAGTATGAGGATCTTCTCCTGCAAGATCATTAAATGTTGGTAACAAATGTATAAAACCAGATTTGAGCTCAAAGTTTACATTATTGTCAATGTTTATGCATAATGGCTGATTTTCCATGTTAGGAGCAGCAAGCTCCTTGAGTGTTTGTTGTCGTGCAATAGCCATGGTGTTGAGGCGAGCTTCCTTGTGACACGACTAAAAGATTGATGTCTTCTCCCAAGTGCAGGAGTGTCGAAGTAATAAATAACCCGGCAAGATCGGGGTCGAACCACAGGGAGGTTAATTGTACAAATTATAAACAACAATTATAAAACAACAATAACAACAACAACAATAGCAATAATAACAACAACAACAACAA
>NW_011500719.1:92248-97228 GCF_000495115.2 Populus euphratica
TAATAATAATAATAATAATAATAATAATAATAAAGAAAGAGAAGAAGAAGAAGATGATGATGATGAGAACTTGGAGATCAAATATTAATGTAAGGATTAAGCAATAATAATAACAAATGTCAAGGTTAGAGGTTCCACTAATGGTATATCAAACAAGTATAATATAAACTCTTATTATTGAATTGGAAACCACACACAAAGGAGGTTCCAATCAGATTATATATTGTTAACATGATTACATTAATCATCTTATTCAATTAATGCTAATACTTGTAAATCTCGTCAAGCATTCATGATTATAACTTATGTTAACAACAAATCAAGTTCCTTTCATAGCTCAGGTGTCGGTTATACCATACATTATGGGCTATGAAAGTGCCAAGCATTTGTTGTACCAAATGTTATACAACATAAATCAAGATTAGTCATTTAACAAGCAAAGTATTAAAGAGTGAACAAGATAACAAATATAAAACATGTTAGTATCAAACATTAAGGTCCATATTAAGTTTACATTATACTTATTCTTACACCATTAGTGTAACCTTTTCACCTTGACATAACTAACTTAGCTAGACATAATGAAAGAAAGCAAAATAGATAAACAAAATAAGAACATAAAAGTTAACTAAGTAAAGGAAAGGAAATGAAAGGCATAAACTTAATATTAATGAAAACAAAGCATAAAAAATACAAAGAGAGAAAGGAAGAACATGATCTTGATCTGGAAACCAAGATGCCTAAATGCATGGCAAATGCCTCCTTTTATAGGCCAAAATTGGGAACTATTGATTTGATGACTAATTGATAAGTGGGTGGCCAACTTTTGACTTGGTGGCAATCCTTATCTTCTTTTGTCTGCCCAAAACGTCATTGATAACGTCCAAATTGGAGCCAGTTGCAAACATGAAAGTTGTAGGAAATTGTCTCAGCTTTCTTGTGTAAAAACTTCAGCTCATTTGGACTTCTAGAACTCCAGATATGGCCGAAATACCAAACAGTGCTCGGGCTGGAAGACAGATTCGGGCTTCTTTATTGTTGCTACAATTTGGACTTGATAATGGCCTTTTTAGATCTTGGGCTCCATATGAAAGTTGTAGGTCTATGTCTTACCTTTCCATCCATATAAATTGGACCTAAATCTGAGATCTGTAGCTCTAGATATGACCCAATTACCGAACAGTGTTCCGGTTTGGATTGCACCGACATCTCTTCTCTAAGTTTGACCATCTCTTTATCCATACAATTTAAGTTCTTCAAGTCATCAATCAATCCTTTCATTTATGTGATAGACCTGCATTAAAAATAGACATTTACCATAAATTATAGGTATCTTATATTATTAGATACATTATTATAAAACATATTTTAGTGAAGGAGTTATTGATACTTCAAGTGCAAAATGATGATATAAAACCATGATAAAAATGCACTTTTAAGTATTAATCACACCCCCCAACCAGCTTATTACTAGTCCCTAGTAATCAAAGCGTAAAATAGAAAAACAATTTGCAAATTCCACAAAGCAAGGTATTCATCATTTAACTTCCATTAATCTATCGAGATAAACAAACTCTCATTAAATTTATATATCTGCTCAATACCACTTAACAAGATATTAATAAACCTTTCTTTTGTGCTCAATGTATCAACACATAATTATGGGGCTTTTCTTGGAAGAAAACAAAATTTTTATTCTAATGTTTAAGGTTAACTTCCTTGGGTTGGGATTACTATTTTTGTCTTTTTTTTTTTTAACTCTATATACATATACTTTAAAAACATCATGCATCTTTAACCCATGTAACGAGCTTTCAGCTAATGACTCCCAGACCAGTTGGTCTTAGGGCATTAGGTGTTAAGACACCCCTACGAGCTTAGTAACTCGGGTCGCAGATACTGATATGTAGATAGTGCAATGTTTGATTTCCTTAAGCTTTTCTCCTCAACCCATGTAACAAGCGTTGGGCCAATAGCTCCCAAGTCAGTTGACTTTAGGGTATTAGGTGTTAAAACACCCCTTCAGACTTAATTGCTTAGGTTAGGGAGGCTACGAAACCAAACTTATCTAAATTTTTATTATCATCATTTTCTTTTTCTTTTTCTTTTTTTTTCATGTTTTTCTTTTTTTCTTTTTAATTATATACAATCCCTTTCCCTTAGTTGTTACCTTTAACAAAAGAACATAAATAATGTAATAATCCAATATGCAACCCACAATCATATGTTAAAGTGTGTGTGTGTAAATTAAGGTTTAAAAATACATGTTAAATAAGTATATGAGCAGAATTAAGTGGTAACAATACGAGAGTTTGTAAACCTGAATATTTCAGGAAGTATTATAATAGACCTTGTTAAGAATGGTTACTAAGATGCGTCTCAAGAGTCACTTTAACAAAAGAACTCCTTTACTCTGCCATCCTAGTAACAACAATTATGCACATGCTTTATGAAATGAAAAACAATTTTTTTTTTTTTATCAACTACTACCCTCTCCCCCCAACCAAAACGAGACATTGTCCTCAATGTTCTAAGGTAGAAAGATAGAGTATAAAAGATATCACCTGAAATAACGAACACTGACAAAACCTGAAACACACTGAAACAAAAATAAGAAATAACAAAACATAATAATAAAACCAAAAGACACAAAAATTCACAAATGAAGGCTCAAATCCAATCTAAGCTTTTTACGGCTTTCCTTAGATGACCAATTTATGCGACTCATGGAAGGATCAATCACAGGAATGAAAGATTGTAGTTGGTCAATCAATTGTTCAGCAGTAGTAGCAGAGATTATGATTTGTCGTGCAGAAAATGTTAAAAATTCCTGTTCCACAGCATGATCAAGAAAAGACAACAACTTATCATAATAACCATTAACATTTAACAAACCTATGGGTTTATGGTGAATGTGCAATTGAGCCCAAGAGGAAATATGAAAGATCTCTTCCAATGTGCCTAGACCACCTGGTAAAGCAATGAAAGCATCAGCATGGTTAAACATTGCATTCATTCGAGCCGACATTGTGGAGACCTGAAGTTCCTCTCCAATTGTTTTTCCAATGATGTCCCCTTGTGCCAAAGCTTCAGGGACGATTCCTAAAACTTGACTACCTCCTAAAAATGCAGCTATTGACACACCTCCCATTAACCCAAGACTGCCTCCCCCATACACTAAATGAATCTTTCTCTCAGCTAGCACCTGACCAAGATGGTTTGCTGATTCTAAAAACTCCTTTTCTTTTCCAGGACTAGATCCACCAAAAACACAGATATTTCTTATTTGATGACTTGAGGAACTTGCCATTTCTACACACTTCTGTATTTGTTGAATGTATGGGTTGAGTAGAAATGAAAGGAAGGAAAAGAGGGTTTTATAGATGAGAAATTAGAAAGGCAATCATAACATCTATATGTAGGCCAGCTGGAGTCTCACACACTCTCTCTCTCTTTTTATTTATTTATTTATTTACTTTTGAAAAAAGCATGTGTATATACAGGTAGTTGTGATTGTGGCTCACATCTTCCCTTGGTTTTACGTCCAAGAACGGCTTAAACGCCCTCTATGGGTCGGGGATAGGCTTCCCATCCAGTTTTCTTAAAAACTGGCAAACAGGGTCTTTTTTAGTCAGATTCCCAAGACTAAGTCGATCATGTTCTTTATGAAATAGTGGCCATAAACCATGAATTACACGATGCTTTTCTCGACTATGATGAGACTTAAGAGTCAATAGAAGATTATCTATAGACTCTCTGTGTTTTGAAATAAATCCCACCTTCTGACAATTTTCACAGTTTTTGCGGAATGCATCTGACTCCTTGAATATGATGGGCCAGTAAAATTCACATTGTAAGATTTCTACAATCCTCTTTTTTGATGAGAAATGATCCCCACATGCCTTAGAGTAACAAAATTTAATGAAATTACTTACCTCATTGTCGAGAATGCATTTTTGAAATATTTGATCAGGACAATAATTGAATAAGTAAGGGTCATCCCAATAAAAATTTTGCTCGTTGCTCAAAAATTTTCTTTTGTCTTCAATACTCCAATGAGTTGGCAAAAATCCTGAAGCAAGAAAATTGATATTTTTAGCAAACCAAGGCATTGAATTAAAAGAAAGTAGAGATTCATCAGGAAAGTAATCATCGATTGGTGTGATGTCGGGTGTCGAATCTGTTGTCACTTTTGATAAAAGATTCGCATCAACCTTTTCGATGCCTTTTTCATCCTCGATTTCTTCCTGATTGGTCATGGCATGAGAAAATGGAAGTGCTGGCGGAGAATCAGTCGTTTCTTTGCAATTTTCAGATTCAACCCCTTCCTTACCCTTAGAGGTTGACACATCATCTTTCTCACAAGGTTCAAGAATTGGTTTTTGAATAACCTTACCACTACAAAAAGTGATGACTAATTTGACTTGATCCATGTGTTGACTTCCATAACTACTTGCATTTGCATTGTATTGCTCCTTGAGATTTTGTTGTGGTTCAGATGGAAACTTACCTTGCTCTTGAAAATTGAGAGCAGATGTGAATTTTGCAAGAGTTTCTTTAAAATCTGTTATGCTTTGAGTAAGTTGAGTATTGATTGTCTCTTGCTTTTCAATGAATGCATACAAAGTTTCCTCAAAATTAATTCTAAGAGGTGGAGCATAAGAAGGTGCATATCCATAAGAATTTTGGAAATTATGGTGTGCTTGAAACTGTGGTGGTGAAGTTTGTGAATTATCACTCTTCCAACTGAAATTTAGGTGATTTCTCCAACCAGGGTTGTATGTTTGGGAGTATGGGTTGTGGTTGGGCCTTTGGAAAGTGTCTAAAGCATGGGCTTGTTCATGGAGACATTCCTTAAAAGAAGGCAAGGTTGGACAATCGTTGGTTGAGTGTTCATTTGTTTCACAGATTTGACACACAATGTTTTCAACGGATTTTAATTGACCACTCTTTTTCAATTCTAGTGCCTCGACTTTTCTA
>NW_011508337.1:0-773 GCF_000495115.2 Populus euphratica
AAATGTTGAAATTGGAGGGAAGGGAGGTTTTAAAGTTAAAAAAAGCATAGAAAAATAGTTAGCATATGCATTGCACACGTTAATGTTTAGGATGCACTCAAGCCTTTTAGAAGGTGCATGCGACATCTTCAAGTGGTTGAAAATCACATTTTGAGATGATGTTTATTGAATCTTGTCGCTTCCTTTACAGTGGTGAAACACGTGCAACCTCCACATACACGGTGAAGCTCTAACGATGCTTTAACTTCGAAAAACATGTTGTCCTTGTAAAGAATCAGAAGAGTATGTTATTTGTTAATTTTATTATATTTGATTTTTATTTTTCTAATTGTATTAAATTTAATATTTTATTTTTTTTAATTTCATCATTTAGCATTCGATTTTCATATCAAATTTATCCTCTTATTTATGATATTTCAAGTTTGACCAAATTTGTCCTCTTATTTATGATATTTCAAGTTTGACCCCAATGCTTTTATTTTTAATTTTTATTCTTGGCTCTATTATCATATTTAACTTCTTTTCAAATTCATACTTGAATCCATGATCTTATTTTAATTTTTTTTTTTGTATTTAGGCCCCTTTTTTTTTTAATTTGATTTTTCTTTTCAAATTTTCTTTTTAATTCAAAATCCAATGATATTTAAGGTTTGTCCCTTAATGTTTTGATTTCTAATTTTGATTTTTAGCTTTATTATCAAATTTTAATTTATTTTCAATTTCATTCCTAGATCCATAATTTTTATTTTTTTAATTTGATCCTCATTGTCTTG
>NW_011508339.1:0-771 GCF_000495115.2 Populus euphratica
TTTAGCTAATAAGTCTAAGTACTTCATTGCTTCATCAAGGTCTTTGTCTTCAAAAGTTTCATTACACATCAATTCAACCATTTGTTTATCTCTGGGTGTTAACCCTTCATAAAAATGTGAAACCAATCTTCATGTTTCAAAACCATGATGAGGGCAAGTATTAAGGAAGTCTTGATACCTATCCCAACATTGGTAAAATATTTCTCCTAGTTTTTGAGTGAAAGTGGTGATTTATCTTTCGAAAGAATTTGTTTTGTGAGATGGGAAAAAATTCTTTAAAAACTGTTATTGCATTTCATCCCAAGCACGAATGGATCCTAGTCTTAAATTTTGTAGCCATGTTTTAGCTTTATCTTTTAATGAAAAAGAAAAAAGTTTTAATCTGATGGTGTTCATGCTCCAGTTTGAGTCATTATAGGTGTTACAGACCTCCTTAAATTCGCTTAAATGCAAGTATGAATTTTCTAAATCTAAGCCATGAAAAAAAGGTAAAAGTTGAATAATGCTTGGCTTAAAATTAAAATGAGATGCATCAGTAGGAAAAAATATACATGATGGTGCACTTGTTCTTGTGGGATTCATGTGGTCTCTAAGTGTTCTAACACGGTTATTCTCATTATTCTCATTATGAAGTGATTGATTATCTTTTTCGGCTATATTTTCTGAAAATGATGAGGATAGCCTAGAAAGTCTACCACTTGATGTATGTGAGCACACTCTCATGCACGTGTAGAAATGGAATAAAAGGAAGAAAAAAACAAAAGAAGAAGA
>NW_011508340.1:0-771 GCF_000495115.2 Populus euphratica
TAGCTCCTATGTCAAAGTTTTTATAATTATTAATTTTATTATTTAAATCAAGTTTTTTTTCCCAATAATAATAGTATTAATTTCAATTTAATCCTTATTTTTTTTATTTCTTATTTGTTTTTTTATCAAAGTTTTTATAATTTTTAATTTTATTATTCAAATCAAATTTTTCATTTTTCATTTTAATGATAATAATTATAGTTGTAATAGTAACATTGATAATAATACTAAAATATTACTAATAATACTAAAAATATTATTAAAATAATAATAATAGCGATAACAATAATAATTATGATAATAGTATTAGTCATAGTTTATTATGATGGTATTAGTGGTTATGATATCAATAATTATAATAGTAATAATAATAATCATAATAATAATTTATTATGATAATAATAGTGATTATCATATCAATAATTATGGTGATGATAATAATAATAATAATAATTAAAAAAATAATATTAATAATAAATGATATTAGTAATAGTAATAGTATTAATGTTAATAAAATAATAATAATAGTGGTGATAATAATAGTAATAATAATAGCATTAATATTAGTAGTAAGTATAATAATATTTATAATAACAATGATAATAGTGATAATAATAATAAAGATGGTAACAGTAATAGATAATTTATTATTTAATGTTAGATTTATTAAAAATTAAGTTTCATTAATTTTTATTTTTATGTATAATATTTCTAGTTTAGTAATTTAAGTTATCAGTTTGAAAAGTTGGTATGGTGTAAAAAAAATTTATA
>NW_011508342.1:0-770 GCF_000495115.2 Populus euphratica
TGGTAATGAATGAGAGTTTAATTAATTAAATTCGTGTGATAATATTTCTATTCGTTATTTTATCTTCTGAAAACAATTTGTATAGCTTCGTGGGCATTGCATGTAAATTTTAAAGCAGGTGATAGTACCTCGCTATAATGAATTTCGGAGAAGGCACCGGATTGATGGCGTGAAGTGTACCGCTGATAGGTGGACGAATGCGATTACACGAGAACGCCGCCCACAGCTTGCTGTCTTTGTCCGTTTTGTATATTGAATGTTTTATGCAGTTAATTTTTAAAGATTTTTTTAATATATTAAAATAATATTTTTATTTTTAAATATATTTTTAATATTAATATATTAAAACAATATAAAAATATCCAAAAATAATTTAAATAAAAAAATAACCCCTTTAAAACATGAAAACAAAGTAAATGTCAAAAAAAAAATCCCTTTAAAAAATACCTTTAAAACATGAAAACAAAGTAAATGTCCATGCCGTAAAAGAATTGGTTGAGTGGATTGAATTGTTGATATCCAAAAGGTGATGTTGTGATTAGCAATTTCATCGGCATTGATTCTTTTGTGATTTTCGTTTGAAAAATCTAAAGCAGTCAATGAATTACCTTGACGTTTTTTTCATTAGCATATGGCTTCAAGTAATAGCAGTTGTAAATAACCAACTTTCACCTGTAGTTATTATATAGGTACTAAAATGAAATGGTGATGTTTTTATAGAAATAGTATAATTATAAATTTTGCCAGTTATTTTTTATACCATTTTTCTT
>NW_011508344.1:0-770 GCF_000495115.2 Populus euphratica
AGGAGGTGCATATCCATGATAATTTTGGAAATTGTGGTGTGCTTGAAACGGTGGTTGTGAAATTTATGCATTGTTGTTCTCACTCTTCCAACTAAAATTTAGGTGATTTCTCCAACCAGGGTTGTATGTTTGTGAGTATGGGTTGTGGTTGGCCCTTTGGAAACTGTTTAAAGAATGGGCTTGTTCATGGAGACATTCCTTAAAAGAAGGCAAGGTTGGATAGTTATTGGTTGAGTGTTCATTTGTTTCACATATTTGGCACGCAATATTTTCAACAGATTTTAATTGACCACTCTTTTTCAATTTTAGTGCCTCAACTTTTCTAGCTAAAGATGCAAACTTGGCTTGCAGGTCATGATCTTCCCTAAGGTTGTACATACCTCCACTAGATGTATGAGGTTGAGTTTTACTCTGTGCCTCATATGTACCCGCGGTGTCCCAATTTTGAGCATTTTCAACTAACAAGTCTAAGTACTCCATTGCTTCATCAGGGTCTTTATCTTCAAAAGTTCCATTGCACATCAATTCCAGGATTTTTATCTTCAAAAGTTCCATTGCACATCAATTCAACCATTTGCCTATCTTTAGGTGTTAACCCTTCATAGAAATGTGAAACCAATCTCCATGTTTCAAAACCATGATGAGGGAAAATATGAAACCAATCTCCATGTTTCAAAACCATAATGAGGGCAAGTACTAAGCAAGTCTCGATACCTATCCCAACATTGGTAAAATGTTTCTCTTGATTTTTGAGTGAAAGTGGTGATTTG
>NW_011508343.1:0-770 GCF_000495115.2 Populus euphratica
CAAGCACGACCAGTATATTGTTCTTCCTATCTAAAAAGAATTTTTGTTGTTGCACGTGATCGTTAATCATTTTATTTAATTCAAATTCTTCATAATTCTGATCACACGGTTAATATACAATTGTTTTTAGGTATTCTGGCAATGCTACTAACTATCACAATCCGGAATACTTTTCATCTCTAAATCTGGAGAACAAAAGGAAAATAATTTAAAGGTGGTAAAAAGAATACCTGGTTGAAGATGCCTGGTGGCCGGCTAGTAATATGATTTGGGTCTCCGGGTCAGATTTTGGGAATCGTTGAAGCCTCCGTCATGTCCGACCATTTGGACGGTTGACTTGGATCCCGCTTTTGTTCCCGTCAAAGGTCATAGAATGGGAATTCGACACGTGGACGGCTGGAGTTTCTACATTTCTTATCCACACAAGCTGAGCATCTGGAAGATGCAATAATTAATTATTATTGCTTCTGTAGAAAATGGTCCCTCTACATCTTACGTTCGGTCGAGTCACAGCCTCTATTTCAAATTCCAATCAAAGATTGATTTCAGCCCTCTTATCCAATTTCATTACTAAAATGACAGAGCAGAGGAACGTATTCCATGAGCCATTGTTGTAGACTGGAAGGAGGATGATCTTAAATTGGAAGTAAAGGGTTGATTGACCCATTGTAAAGTCGAGGAGCCATACAAAGGGTTCATTTGACCCAATGTAAAGTCGAGGAACCATGCAAAGGGTTGATTTTCACAGTTTGGGGCCACTAGCAGCCAGA
>NW_011508341.1:0-770 GCF_000495115.2 Populus euphratica
TGTAAATAATATATTGACACTACAATATCATTGCATGCTACATTATATATTGCATTGTGTAAATAAATAAAACTTATATCTTATTGTTATTTGAAGAGGTGTTATATTACATTATATATAACCCTAAACTCTAAACCACTACCTGACTTAGTTATATTCATATAAATACTTAAATAAAAAATTTGATATCTTTAACAAAAACTAATAAATTTTTTTGAGTAAGAGTGTTCATGGATATAATTAAATCGAGTTTGAAATTATAATTATATACAACCTAATTTTTAATAATTTACAAATTATAAACCCGATTTATTCAATTTTTTTAAATATAAATGTGTTAAATATATCAGGTTATGTTAAATTTTTTTATGGGTATTACAAATATTCACAAGTTCGGCTTGCATTAATAATTCAAGGCAGGAATGAGGTTTTTTATGGTTATGTCATGAATTAGCAGAGTTATTATATTTAACCATAAATCCATGATTCATCCCATAAAATAAGTCTCTTGTTGAAATAAAAGACAAAATAAATTAGCTAGTGTATGAGTGTGGATGTGAATGGAGAAATGTATGAAGGGAAAATGGCAACATGAAAGAGAGTGTTTTAGTCTATGTTTCCAAAAATTAGAGCCTATAACTTGCATGGACTGGATATCACTTGCTTTCTTACTTGATGATTATGTATATTTATACATTCAATCTTCAAATTTATCTCATGACGAAGGAAAATATTTTCATATGACATTGGTGTGAGCTTGTATGCCATAT
>NW_011508346.1:0-769 GCF_000495115.2 Populus euphratica
TCTTTTAACTCGGCTTATTTTCAACTTAAAATTAAAATTAAATTATATAAAAATTATTTTAATATAATATATAATTTTATAGGTTTTAAAGTAATTTGATAACTAATAAAAAATATAATTTAATTTATAAAAAAATCAAAATAATTTTTTTAGTATTAAAACATCGGAATATTGGATCAGTATGAGTTTTACAATTTAACTAATTAAATCTGTAATTAGGTTGATGAACTCCACCGAGTTTAAAAACTTTGTTTTTTTATTAAATTTTTGTTTATTTAATTATATAATAACAAAAAAAATATTTGTAAAACTAATGTTAGTTTAAAATAACTGTCACTACGTAAAAAATAAAACAAAATAATTTATCAAGGTAAAGTCAAAATCAAACAAATATTAAGTAATACAATTTAAAAAATGCAAAAAAAAGAAAGAAAAAAAAAAGAGACCATCTTCCTCACTATTCATGTTAATAGTGAAGGAGGTGACCCTAATTCTTATTTTTGATGTATTAAGTAATTGTGTTTGGAGTGATACTAGCATCAATGCTTAGAAAAACATTGCCTTTTCTTTTCCCTTCACACCTATGAGTCTGAAACCCTAATAACCAATCTATATAATCAACATTTATTTTGTTATAAAATGATCTATACACTCTCTTTTTGTACCAAAAATATATCATGCCAACAAGAGCATATAGCTGTGTTAATAGTTCTCAGCTAATTTAATTATTTAACGTAAGAAAAAAAATGAAAAAAAAATTCCTTTCCAA
>NW_011508349.1:0-769 GCF_000495115.2 Populus euphratica
TTGGATGCCAAGGGGACAGCCATTTCACCCCAATATATATATATATAAATTTAAAAAAAATAACGTCTAATGGGTCAAGAGAAAAATTAAAAGTGAGACATATATTTAAATGATAACGCTATCAATTAACAATAATTATGAATATATAAACTATCGATCCATACAACTTGAATATAGAACTTTATATCTTTGTATTTTAGACAACTGTACAATTTAGCAGGCTTGCTTCATATTGCTTTATTTTTTGAATATAAATTAGCATTTCCATTGATAAAAAAAAATAAAAATGGAGCTCACCCTACTATAAAGCATACAATCACCCTCTTTTTTTTTTCATTTTCCTTTTTTTTTTGACAGTCCAAATTTTTTTGTTAGATTCAGTTAGTGGTCAATTTTAATATGGTTTTTAAATACTATTATAGAATTTTTATTTAAATACTAATAATTTATTTTTTAGTTATTGTGCATCTGATTCAAAAATAATAATGTTAATAATGACACTAGTAATTTATTTATGAAAATTCAGTTGAGATAGGTATTTTATTATTAAAGTTTTTAAATGTGTTTTAAGCTCTATAATTTTTGCACATTTATATATATACTATTTTTATATTTTTTTTAAAAATATAAACTGTAATCTTAGTGATTGTGTTGGTTAAAATAAACAATAAATACATTAAAATGAAAAATTAATTTAAAAAAAAAATTCAAAGCAATTTTATTTTCAAGATTAATAACAATGTCAAAAGAACTTCTAGTACCTATATAT
>NW_011508348.1:0-769 GCF_000495115.2 Populus euphratica
TTTATTATCTAAATTATAAATTTTACAGATTAATTAAGTTAATTTGAATTATTTTTTTTATTTATTTTTATTAATTCATCCTTTAATATTAAATTAATAGGGGCATTGAACATCATACTTTTTTTTATTCATTTTCTATAAAGTTATCATAATTTTTTTATTAAAGTTTGATAAATTAATTCACATTAACTTAGATTATTTTTATATTATTTTACTTTTTTTTCAATTTAATTCTTTATAATCGTTTTGATTGAGAATCATGATTTATATACACGGGGTTATTATAATTTAAGTCATGGTTTAGGCTTCTTGATTAGTAATTTTTTGTTTTTTTAGTTGATTTTTTTTTAATTTTATTATTTAATATTAGGTTAATTGATAATTAAGAATTATAATTTGTTTTGATTTACATTTTATAAAATTATCACAGTCTCTTGACCTAAGTCACAAGTTTGATCCATTAATTAGAGTTGACTTGGGTGGTTAGTTGTGTTTCTTTTCTAATTGATTTTTTTTTTAATTTCACTCTTCGATATTAAAATGATTGAAAATTAAGTTTCATAATTTGTTTTGATTTGCTTTCTATGTTATTATCTTGATCTTATGACTCATATTTAATAGATTACATGAGTTTGTTTGATTTATTTTTATACTTGAATTTTATATTTAATTTCATTATTTAATATTTGATTGATTGAGAAATAAATTTAATAATTTTTTATTTGCTTTCTATAAAATTTGCTTGGGGACTCATCTAATATATTACTGT
>NW_011500716.1:0-15543 GCF_000495115.2 Populus euphratica
ATAAGGGCCTTTCCATATAACATATTGGGCATACCATGTTACATACCCTAAAACATACTTTTACCTTATCCAATGTTCTCCATGTTCCTTATATTACCAAGCCATTACTTTTTGTTCATAAATTTTATCGTGATAATAATGTCTATTTTAATTTTCATGCATCAATGTTTTTGGTAAAAAATCTCACCACCAAGGAGGTGCTTCTTTCCAATCAAAGTAATGATGGTCTTTATATTCTATTTATGTCTTTTGCTACGTCAATCCCTTAGGCTTATTAGTCTCCTTATGTCTTTGTAACTACTGATATTTGGCATAGTCAATTGGGTCATCCTGCTTCTCGTGTTTTCAATTTTTTAGCTTTAAAAAAAAAATAGCTTGTACTTTTAGATGTTCTCTTGTTCAATATCAAGTTTGTCTGCTAAACAAGTCATCACATCTGTAGTTGAGACTTATGAGTTACAAAACTATTATTCTCCTTGATTTAATATTTAGTGATGTTTATAGCCTTTTTCCTATCTTTTCCTCTAATGGTTTTCATTACTTTGTTATTTTTTGTTGAAACGCATACAAAATATATATGGTATTGTTCTCTTATTGTGAAATTTGATGTGATTTTTACTTTTCTTCATTTTTAAGTTCTTGTTGAGCGTCAGTTTTCATGAAAAAATAACTCTATTCATACTTATAAGGGTGGTGAATATCGTGATTAGTACTTAAAAGTGCATTTTTATCATGGTTTTATATCATCATTTTGCACTTGAAGTATCAATAACTCCTTAACCAAAGCATATTTTATAATAATATATCTAATAATACTTAATACCTTTAATTTATGGTAAATGTTCATTTTAAATGCAGGCCTATCACATAAATGAAAGGATTGATTGATGACTTTAAGAACTTAAATTGCAAGGATAAAGAGATGGCCAAACTTAGAAAAGAGATGTCGGTGCAATCCAAACCGGAACACTGTTCGGTAAATGGGTCATATCTGGAGCTATATATCTCAGATTTAGGTCCAATTTATATGGATGGAAAGGTAAGACATAGGCCTACAACTTTCATATGGAGCCCAAGATCTAAAAAGGCCATTATCAAGTCCAAATTGTAGCAACAACAAAGAAGCCCGAATCTGTCTTCCAGCCCGAGCACTGTTCGGTATTTTGGCCATATCTAGAGTTCTAGAAGTCCAAATGAGCTGAATGTTTTACACAAGAAAGCTGAGACAATTGCCTACAACTTTCATGTTTGCAACTGGCTCCAGTTTTGACGTTATCAATGACGTTTTGGGCAGACAAAAGAAGATAAGGATTGTCACCAAGTCAAAAGTTGGTCACCCACTTATCAATTAGTCATCAAATCAATAGTTCCCATTTTTGGCCTATAAAAGGAGGCATTTGCCATGCATTTAGGCATCTTGGTGTTCAGATCAAGATCATGCTCTTCCTTTCTCTCTTTGTATTTTTTATGCTTTGTTTTCATTAATATTAAGTTTATGCCTTTCATTTCCTTTCCTTTACTTAGTTAACTTTTATGTTCTTATTTTGTTTATCTATTTTGCTTTCTTTCATTATGTCTAGCTAAGTTAATTATGTCAAGGTGAAAAGGTTACACTAATGGTGTAAGAATAAGTATAATGTAAACTTAATATGGACTTTAATGTTTGATACTAACATGTTTTATATTTGTTATCTTGTTCACTCTTTAATACTTTGCTTGTTAAATGACTAATCTTGATTTATGTTGTATAACACTTGGTACAACAAATGCTTGGCACTTTCATAGCCCATAATGTATGGTATAACCGACACCTGAGCTATGAAAGGAACTTGATTTATTGTTAACATAAGTTATAATCATGAATGCTTGACGAGATTTACAAGTATTAGCATTAATTGAATAAGATGACTAATGTAATCATGTTAACAATATATAATCTGATTGGAACCTCCTTTGTGTGTGGTTTCCAATTCAATAATAAGAGTTTATACTATACTTGTTTGATATACCATTAGTGGAACCTCTAACCTTGACATTTGTTATTATCATTGTTTAATCGTTACATTAATATTCCATCTCAAAGTTCTCATCTTCTTCTTCTTCTTCTCCTTCTTTTTCTTTATTATTATTATTATTATTATTATTATTATTATTATTATTAGTACTACTACTACTACTACTACTACTACTACTACTACTACTACTACTACTACTACTACTACTGTCATATCGCAGGTTAAACAGTTTCTTTCAGACTATTGGTATTCATCACCGATTAATTTGTCTTCATCCTCATGACAAAATGACATTGTTGAACGTCGTCATCGGTAAATTATCAAAATTAGCCTTGCCCTTTTAAGACAATGTAGTGCTCCATTACAATATTGGAATTATATGTTTTAATCCTTGGTGTATCTTATCAACTACATGCCTACTATTATCCTCCAAAATAAATCCTTGTTAAAGTGTCCTTTTTTATCATACTCCTTATTATAATTTTCTATGTACTTTTAGTGTATTTTATTTCCATCTTTGTGTTTATATCATGCTCATAAGTTGGATTTTCATTCATCTCTACGTGTGTTCTTAGGTTATAACTCCTCTCATCTTGGTTATCACTGTCTTGATTTAGCATTTGAACGTATTTATATCTCCAATCAAGTCTATTTTCTTAAAGATATGTTTCCTTTTATAAAATCTGAACAAATAGTACAACGCTAACAAACCTCCTTTCATCCTATACCTCTTACTTGCCTAACTTGCTTGATTCGCCAATTTTCTCTCTCATTGTACTTTTAAACCACCATACTAACAAGCCACATAACCAAATAGCTCATTGCCTAACCATGTCGGCCACTATCCAACAGAATCTTAGCCCTGTTTTTATATCATTGTCTACTTTTTTATTTAAGAATCATTATTCAGGTACAGGTTTTTTTTCTTTAGAGTTGTATTTTTCCAAGTTTTTTACTGTAGAGTCTTCTGGTTTTGTTACCATCTCACTAGGTTCTACTACCATAAGGCATACATCTCGATTTAGATCTCCTAGTGACCTGATTTTGGTTGTTGATCTCTCCTCTTATCTTCTCTAGTAGTTTATAAATTCAGGTTCTCCTCTATATCATCTCGCAATTCATCAACATCTTATAGTCCATCTTCACCCATGGCTGCAAAAAGCAACACATGTGACATCGTCTATAACCATGTCAACCAGCTCTATCTCTTAGGCATTATTTCCTCCCACTTTTGAACCTATTACATTCTCTAATGCTAAAGGTTTTACACAGCAAGAAGGCATTGATTGTTATGAGACCTTTAGTCCTATTATTAAGCAAATGACTATTGCTTGACCGCTTTTTATGATCGGCTTGTTTTAACTCGCAAGTGCACGAGTGTGCGATGTAGCAATTAACTCGGTAAGATCGAGGTCATATCCACAGAGAGCTAGATCTGGAAATTAAGATAAGTAATTATCCTTGATTTGGATCCAAGAAAGAGTTTAGCCAACCATGATTATATATAAGAACACTTCAATAAACATGAAAGAACTTGAATCCAACTGAAAAAATAAGTTTTACAAACTAAAGAACCGAAATCTATAAAGAAGAACACAATACAATTTCAGAAAAAATTCGGACACAAATCTGACTCTAACTTTGGACAGCAATTCGACCCTCTTAGAAGCTTTTTTTGGAGAAGTCTATTAGAGACATATTTATAGGCAATTCTGTCACCTTTCCAGATCATTAAAGAACAGCTCATTTGGACACCTGAGTCAAAAGTTATGGGCAAAACACCGAAAGGTGTTCTGAAAAATCAAATCAAGACAGCTTTACAACTACTTTGGTGCACGTTTTTCTTCCTCATTTATGAGGTGTCTCCTTCTTCTTTTTGACCCAAAATAATGTTAAAATATCCCCTCCAGCTTTCCATCCATGTGCTTGCCTTCTTGGATCAATGGATTGCCCAAAATAAATCAATTGTTATTTGTTGTGTGGACATGTAAGATCATGGATTGTGTTTGGGTTGATTTGGGGTTGATTTAGGGCTGATTTGGGGCTGATTTTTGGGCTGAATTTGAGCATCAAATAAGTATACAAATGTACTTATTATTTGGGCTAAGATTGACATTGAAACCTTGAGTGTTTAATGGTTGAAGTTTGCACACAACATAAGGCAAGTTTGGGCTTGAAATAAATCATATGATATTCTTTTCTAGAATTGGAATAGAATTGATTTTTGGGACAAATTTGGAGCACTTATTTGAACCAAGATTTGCTTCAATCTTCAACTAAATGTCTCTTCAATTCTTTGTTCTGAATTCCGACGTTGAATTTTGTGAATTAATTCATTTAAGCTCCAAAAACCTATCGAAACTTTAAAACAAACTTCATTACTAAAAAACACATCAATTATTATAAAAACAACCAAATAAAAACAATAAATACATATGTAAAATAAGAGACTTAATGACACTTTTGATGCACAATCAACTATCAGGTTGGTTTTTTCCATTGCGGTTTCACATGGTTGGATGATTCATCAACTCGATATGCATAATGTCTTCCTCAATTGAGTACTTATCGAAGAGGTCTACATGTAAAAACCTTCAGGTTTTATACTTTTTCTTCTTATGTGTACAAATTATATAAATCTTTATATGGTTTGAAGTAGACCTCATGAGCTCGTCTAAGTGATTTCCTGCTTTCTCTTGGCTTTCACACTTTGAAGGTTGACACCTACATATTTATTTTGTATGTAGGTGCTGATATCTTTTACCTTCTAATTTATATTAATGATATCCTACTTACAAGTAGCGACTCTACTATAATTCAAAAACTAATACAGTTGTTGAGTTCAAAGTTTAAACTTCGAGACCTAGAAGCCGGTCATTATTTTTTATGAATTGAGGTTCAATCCACTAGTATAGGTCTGATGCTGTGATAGAATAAGTATATTCTTAACATCCTTACTCAAGTTGGTATAACCTCTTACAAACCTGTTGATACCCCTATTTCTACCTTTAAAGTCATATTGTTGCCCAATTACTTGTTTTTTTATCCTACATGTTTTTGTCAAATCATTGGTGTTCATCAATATCTCTCCTTTATGAGACTAGGCATTTGCTTCGCTATTAATAGAGCCTATCAGTTTATGCATACTCCTATAAATTTTTATTGCACTGTCGTTAAATGCAGTATGCATTATCTTCGGGGTACGATCTATTATGGCTTACATATCACTCATAGCTCCTCCTTAGCTTTACATGGCTTTATAGATATAGATTAGACATGTAATATTGATTATCACAAGTCTATAGGTGATTATCTTGTCTTTTGTTGTCATACACTGATTTCATGGAAATCAAGCAAGGAATGAACAGTTGCTTGCTCTTCTAACGAGATTGAGTATAAAGCCTTAGCAAACGATATTGCTAAGGTTATTTAGCTTCAATATTTATTGTTAGATCTACACATTACTCCTAGCTCTACTCCTACCATTTAGGTGATAATCTTGGCGCTACTTATTTGTCTGCAAACCCATGTAGATATGTTTATCAAGCCACTTCTTATAGCTTTTTTTTCTAATTTTTGATTCAAGCTTTGGGTCGATTCTTCACTCTTAACTTAAGAGAACATATTATAGAATGTATATATCTAAGAAATATTATAGGATTAATCTACTATTATAATCTCTATATTAACTAATAAATTAAGCCTTCTATTTCTATTTAATTGAAAAACAACAACAATGAATGACTAGAAAACTTGTGGCTTGTTATAATTACTTAAAAGGCATTACAATTATAATGTCTTTAAGATGGTGTTTATGATTCAATAACTATAAATCCTTATTAATTGATAATCATTTAATAATGATTTCATATAACTTAAATATAATTATTTTCTAATCTAATGTAACAACAATTTTTTTTTTATTAAAATTATACTTAATTGGTCATAACTATCATAATTATAGAACAATTATCTAAATTATACAAAGATAAAATACTTTTTTTGTGATATATTAAGTGGATCAGTTAAGTAATTACTTGTTATATATAGTATAGTGAATAATGTTTATTTTCCTTTGTAAAGGTAACAATATACTATTTAAGTTGTAATTGTACATTATATTTGTAACTAGCATAATTACAGGGAAATTAATTAAATTACCGAATGAAAAAATAAATAATTACAATATAATAAATAAAAATACCAAATATATAGTTTGTAATGTGAAGGGCATTATAATTATAATGCCTTCAAGTAACCATTGAAATTGCTTAAAAAACTCAATTAATTTATTGTCAATGCCACCACTGCTAGTCATGAAAAGCTTGTGAACTTTTATAGCAAAACTCATTTATCAATTCATATGAAGCCGATGGGAAATTAATGTAGGTTAAAGACTAGGCTAAATCATGGCCAAGCTAGCTTACCATGTAAACTGAACTTAATTTGATCTCCCCTTGACTCATCGATGGAAACCTCATGGAGAAGGATGGCTTGAATGGAAGATTTTATTTCATTTCTCGTCAATGACAGCTTTAGCAAGTTTAACATAAGAGTGAGTCCTCGATGCTTGTCTTCGACTGGGTTTAATTTAATTACTAGGCATCCAACATCCAAACCCTCCCGGAGCTCAACAATTGGCTTTAAAAATGCTATCTAGCGGGCATCAGTGACTTTATACTGATAAGATTGAAGAAATAATTTCGTAGTTAACCAATTTGAATAAATATGATTTGTCTGTCTTTCTCACTAAATGAAGATTTTGTTTTACTGAAGTGGGTTAGGAAACTTCAGGGGCAAATGGTGTGATTAGAGGATCATGTATAATTAGGCAATAGCATATCCCAAGTAAAGAATTTAATCAATGCGTTGAAAATTAGAATATACGCTTTATTTTAACAGGTAAGATAATTTTTCTCTGTATTAAAAATAAATATGTAGGTGTTCATAATATGTTTCCAAATAACAAAAAAAAATTCAAAATACTTTCATTTTTGTTTTTTGTATATTAAAATAAAAATATAATACATCAATCCGAATTTACTCATCAAATACATATCCTAAGTCATAAACCTAGAATAATACAACTACTTTATTTTTCTAAAACTATCTTTTATTTTAGGTGTAATTACAAAAACCCTTCAATAGGTTGTTTTGAATTTCACTTTACTTCTATACTTTTACAGGTTTATAAATTTTTCTTGTAGCTTACATATTCAATAATAATTTATATTCTTAACAATGAATTAACAATGCATTTTGTTTTAAAATTTTTGTATGATGCATGATGTAAAATGTAATTTATAAAAAAAAATTATCCTTTCATTGGATTATATAATAATTAAGATAGATTCTCATGGAAAAATCACTGAGTTTTTTTAACAAAATAAGATAAACTAAAAAAAAAGCACTTGCTAAAATTAAAAATAATCTTACTAAAAAAAAGTAAAATTTTAATTGCATTTAAAAAAATAATAACTCAAATATATTTTTAGTTAATTTAATAAATTAATAAAGTAAAAAATATAATATATATTTATTTATTTAAATTCAAACTAAATAAACATAAATTGAAAAAAAAAAGTCAGGAATGCATACCCTACGGATATTTAGGCCTGGTATACGGCTTGACTACATAAATCTATGTGCTTGATTATTTTTTTATTGTAATACATAAATGCATGGATGATACCTATTTGGTTTAAAAAAAAAAATAAATGCATGGATGATACCTATTTGGTTTTAAAAAAAAAACAAAACAAAACAAATAACATATCATTTACAAACTAGGTTTATTGCCGCTACAAAGGTGGCTAAAAAATTAAGATGTGTTTTTTTTTATCTTAATAACCCAAATTTCAATTTATTTTTATTTAAAAACTCTAAAAAAATCACTTTTATAATATCAATACATTAATTCTCCAACTTAAAAACCATCAAATTGGTTAAAAAATACAAAATCAAATTGAAAAAATAACATTTCTCAACTCTAATCAACTTTTTTAGATGATATGGGATTTTAAAAATACTTCAATGACATTTATCTCGTCAAAAAAAAATATATTTTAACACCAAGTTTGATTATTTTTGCCAACAAAATTGGACCAAACCACCTCTTTCTTTCTTTTTTAATTGTTTTATAGGAATCTCTCTTCTTTCTTGAATTCAAGAAAATAAAATAAAGTTTTGAACTTTAATTATCAAACTAAAAGGACAAAAAAAAATATTTAGAAAAATCCTAAGGAAAAATTAAGCAAAAGGGTTTGCACCATTTTCTTCTTCTTCTTTTAAACAAAGGGCTCCCAATTTCTTCTTTGTTTTAAATTTAGTTCTATAATTTTTAATCTTTTTCAAAAAATAAAATATGATTTTTTTGTGAAATCAAGCACCAATCCAATATTGGGATATTTTTTTGAGATCGAGATAATTAAATAAAAAGTAAATTCAAAAACAAATTATCAACCTCAAATTATATTTCACACAACATTAATGGATGAAATTAAAAAAAAAAGGTTTATTAAAGGTAAAAAAATATATAAAAAGGATAGAACAAATACCACACCTTTCTCAAATACAAAAGGGTTGTCATATTTTCTCTATTTAATTTTAATCCCCTTATTTTTAATTAGTTGAAAACAATGAAAGTGAATTATTTTTAATAAATTGAGCACCATACCCATTGCGATATTATTTTCTAAAAACCTTAATAATAACATAAATTAAAAATTGAAGTGAATCATCACCTCAAAATTATATTTAATAGAATATAAAATAATAAAATCAAAAACATATTTTATGATCAAAATAAAATAAGAAAAAAAAAATATTATTACAATTTATAAAGCGTGAAAATAATGTTTTCCTCACACCATTTATTATTATTATTATTATTATTATTATTATAAATGGTATACTCACACTTTTGATTAAATATGCAACCGATAGTTTTCGGTGCTAATTAAATAATTGAGTGCAAAGACATTCGTTGCACGTTTGGGTAGTGAATTTCACATGAATTAGGAGTGAAAGAGAAAGAGATTTTATTTGTAATAACGAATCCATAATCCATAGAGTTTAATTTTTTTGTATCAAAGATGATGTTCATTAATGCATATAAAATCTTTATATGATTCATCTTTTTATCTGAATTAAAGACTGAAAAAGTTATATTTTTCTTTAACTTAAAGATATTTTCTAATTAGTTTGTATACATTATATTCTTCTTTAATTAAGTCTTAAGCATGATATATTCATTCATTTTAATGCATTTATAAAAAAAAATCATTTTCTTGTTATTTGAAGCTGGTTTTGCTAAATCACGCCAACATTTTGATTGGTAAGATTTCATTTTTTTTTCCCCTTTTCCTTGGGTTGTTTTCGTTGCATTATCTTATTAGTATTCACCACACAAAAACAAATATTATGGCACTATCCGATATAGGTTGATCAAGAAAGGTAAGAAATGACATTAGAGGGTACGAACATCTATAATTTTGTTGCCAATCCAAACCTTTCTGAAAAAGCGGTTTTGAAAACACTCCTGTAATAATTTATTTTTATTTAAATTTTTATATAAAAGTGTAACATTCTCAGTTTATTTTTATTTTTATTTTTATTTTTTTATAAATTTCAACAGCATTTCTCTGAGTCGATTATATTATAAAATTATCGACATCATCAATATCTACTTCAAGCATTCTTTTATTACACAATCTAAATCAACATGGATATCTTATCACTAATCATCCCAAACTCATTTAACAATTAATTTACAAGTATTCTTTGTACCTGTTAACACAAAT
The DNA here is from genome assembly GCF_000495115.2 of Populus euphratica. Classification (NCBI taxonomy): domain Eukaryota; kingdom Viridiplantae; phylum Streptophyta; class Magnoliopsida; order Malpighiales; family Salicaceae; genus Populus; species Populus euphratica. Next base: position 9,818 of record NW_011500716.1, read on the forward strand.
ATTTATAGTATATCACCAATTACATTATAGAGTGAAGAAAATTATAACTATATAATTAAAGAAAATATAAAAGCATTACATTCCATCAAATTAAAAGTGCTAACTAATTAATTTACCTATCATAACAAATAAACTAGAAATTTATAAATCCAACATTTTACATTATCATTAAAGATTAAGTTTTCAATCCTAATATATTAATCCATGAAGAAGTTCTATTTCTCCCTAAACTATAACAAAAGAAAACTACAAACATAACTCATACTATTCTAGATGTGATTGGAAAGAACTTGTAACTCAAAAACATAAACATACGTTTATAATTAATAAGATACAATGTTCATCTAAAAAAATATTTAATATCAAATCTATCAAGGTCTCCTTTATCATTGCAACAAAATAAGGACTATTTTGTTATTCTTTAATCATCAGTAATATTATTCATAATATTCTTCATGATTTCATGTAATAATTTAGTACTGATATCAATATCTTTGATATAATTAATTAACTATGCTTGGTAATTAATCAATGCCAATAATAATATTTAACATTATTATTAATCACTTTCTTTCACAAAGGACTAATTAATTAGTGATGATATCTATTCCTGTGATATTATTAATTACCCTTGCTTGGTAATTAATCAATGCCAATAATGATATTCAAGTTATTATTAGTCACTTTTTTTCTCAAGTGACTAATCAATTAGTACCGATATCAATACATTTGATATGATTAATTACCAATTAATTAGCCTAACTTGGTAATTAATCTATTTTGATAATAATATTTATCATTATTATTAAATATATTTTTTTGAACAGTGATTAATCAATCTATCAATTTGCATGATACTACTATTTTTTTTGTCATTCTTACTTTGAATTACTAACTTAGTCTCTACCTTCTCTCTTGTGAATCATTTTCCTTCTTTTTCTTTTACAATCTTTTCATTTACTATAATTTTCATGTAATCTAATCCTTTGAAATTAATCTAAAATAAGATAGTAAATATTAAGATAAAACACATAGCTAAATTATTATTTTAGGCATTGAAGTACTTAAATGATGTACATGAATACCTAACACCCCCTAGTTGTGTCCTTCTCACAATAAAGTCGGCTAAAAACACCATAATTATATTATCAACATATTTATAGGTACAATAAGAGACCTTATATGGCTTCATCCTTTTTACCGATGAATCTTTAATATTTTATAATAAGAATCTCATTCATATTAGTACTTCATTTCTAGGTGGTATTTTTTCATGATTTCATCCTTCTAAAGCTTTTTTATATTATGTTTATTTATTTATTTATAAATCTATCCAATTTATATGCAATTATCATTAGTGTAAACACTCTCGTAGACTCACTTGGCCAATAAAATATATATTTTCTTCAATTGATGTAATTCCTTATTTATTTAATTCTACTATATTCATAAAATTTATCAATCATGTGAATATTTCAAACAAAATCCTTCCTCCCTACTTTCTCTCTCTAGTTGAATGGGTTCACAAGGAAAGGGATTGAATTTTCTTTTTCATTTGTTCAATTCTTCCACTTTCCCCACTTTACATATATCTAAACTTAGCTCTACCAATAATTTACCCTTTCAACCATCTTAATCATAGATATTCATTTCTTCCATAATACCCAAAACTTCAAATGTTAAGTTTTCAAAGCTAAAACACAATAAAGGTTGTTTTTACCTTTAAACAATAAGAAATCAAAGAAGATTTTGGAAGAAATTTAAGTCTCTCTCTATTTTTGCTTTTTTCTCTTTTGGTGCCAAAACTCCTCTTCCAAGCTTTTAAACCATATAGAATCACTCCATTTCTTCCTTTAATCACTAACTAAGCCTTTGATTGCTTTTAATAAACTACTATTTTACAAAAGATTTAGTGAAAACTTCGGTGGAGAGATTTCAAGAAAACTCAAACCCTCTCACACCCCCCCTCCAACCATGGGCCAAGAGGAGATGGAAAGGATACTTGTACTCCTTATTTTTATTTATTTATAATTTAACCCTCTTATTTTACTTAATTGTAAATTGATCCCTTTTATTTTGTCTATTTACAACTTGACCTATAATATTTTTTTTAACGTTCTTTATCTTGTCCTTTATTACTTTTAAAAGTTCAATGTCACATCCAATTCCCTTATTATTTAATCGTTTCCTTGATATCCAATTTAAATAATTAATATTAGAAACATTTTTCTTATAATTAATTTCTAATTTTTTTTTTCATCGAGGCTTTTCAAAGAGAACCAAATGTAAGGTGATAATCCAACATTCTTGGGCTTATTTAAGCACTAAGTCTAAGTGTATATGGGTGGGTGAGTTGCCAAACCTATCAACTTTAGGCTCAACCAAGTATATATAGGTTTCGCGAGCTAATAGACCAAGTATTCGCTAAGCCTAAAAATATACAGGTCGAGCAAGCTATCAAACATAGCAATTTTAGGCTTAGACAAGCTTTGACCTAAACATATATAGGCTTGGCGAGCTGTCAGACTTAGCACCCTTGGACTTAGCTAAGCGTTAAGCCCAAACATATATGAGTCTAACGAGTTGTTAGACCCAGCATCCTTGGGTTCAGCCAAGCGCTGAGCTTAAGCAAATATACAGTTTTAGCGAATTGGTATATACAATATCCTCGAGCTTAACCAGAGGTTGAGCTCAAGTACATGTGGCTCTAGTAATCTTATTAAACTCCATATTAGATCGCGATATTTCAATGAGTCAAAGATATTTTTTTCAATAATGAATCATAGATATTTTTCCTCTTTTACACATAAATGATATTTAATGCTATTAGGAAAATTATAACCTTTTAGCCCTCCTCTCTATCAAAGGTAAGAATCATGGGCTATAAAGACCAATTGAATTCTTAAAATAAGGGAATTCTCAATTTTTATTCTCTACTGCATATTTATTTTCAGAGTCTCTCTCTAAAATATCAATCTTTTCTCTAAAAAATATACTTACTTAAGTATTAAAGAGTCTATAAATTCGCTCATGTTGACCTTTTACAGTTATTAGTCATCAACCACCTTGGTTTACTAAATACTAAGCACTAGCCACCAACCACCTTAACTTGGAAAAATGGATCAAATTGCTAAAACTAAGAGATTAACTAATTATCCAAGACATAAACCTTGCCGTCAAGCTTATTGGATTTTCTTGTAACATCATGAGTTTTTATCTTTATATTCTTATACTATGCATAAATTTTATAAATAGCAAACCAAGCTACCTCAGATTTTGAAGGCCAACATTCCTAGCTCTTTCTTTCTTTTCATCTAATTTTGTAATTACTAATACTTTTATCTTAGTTTTGATTATGAAATTGCCACTTGCTGAGCTTTCCTTGTTTGGTCAGTATAGAAAAAAAGAAAAATGATGTATGCATAATACTTTGATATGAAAATGAGAATTGTTAAACTAATGTTCTTATTTATAAATGAAACCTCATTACTATTATGGCAATGATAATCAGATTAAAAAATATTCCTTACAAAATGAGTAATGAAAAAACCAATATACAAAATAATAAAACCAAAAGATATTTAGTAGTTGTATGTTTAGAATAAGATTCCATCCAAACTTTTATAAAAATCCTTGCATGTGTATGAAAAATTATTGTCCATAATATGCAACAATAATACTAGGTGGTGAAAGATTAGTGAAAACACTACATTCCATTCTAGTTTTTTGTTTTCAAAAATAAGTTTATTCCTTGATGTCCTAATGCCCTATAAAATTCTAAATGAAAGAAAAGTAATTGTTTTTTATTGGAATTTCTTAGTCATCCACTCCAACTTTCTCCCCACCATTTTTCCTAGCCTAGAACCACCATAACCAATCACCCTCATTCTACACCAATAACAGTTGTTCCTCACAAACCAATTTCACCTTTCCTTCTTTCTTTTTTTTCTTATGGTGAACCTCTAGCAACCTTTTCAAAGTCCCATCTCCTCATTTATTATCTTCTTCACTCCCCACCATTAATATACAACCATTCTCAATGCCATTCGAGAGTTAGGCAACAAATAGCTATAACTCTCACCGCCACCCAAACACTTCACAAATTAATTGCTTTATCCATCCGCTCTCTCATTCTTATCATTATCAACCATCGATGCCATCAAAAGTAATAGAGATTTGTCAACGTCAATTTTAGTACCACCAGCAATGATCATCTTCCTCCTTTTCACCCATCGAGCAGGGCCTCTAACTTGTAACATGATAACAACCCATATAAACAATCACTTTATCTCTATAACACCCACAAGACAACCCAACACAAATCATCCATGTTTCTCATTGATTAATATTTAAAAGTATATTTTTATCAAGGTTTTATATCATCATTTTACACATGAAGTATCAATAACTCAACTAAAGCATGTTTCATAATAGTAAGTCTGATACCATAAGATATATTTAATTTATAGTAAATATTCATCTTAAATGCAGGCTTATCATATAAATGAAAGGATTGATTGATGAGTTGAAGTATCGAAATTGAAAGGACAAAGAGAGGGCCAAACTAAGAAAAGAGATACTAGTGAAATCCAAACTGAAACACTTTTCGGTAATTAAGTCATATCTGAAGCTGAAGATCTTAGATTTAGGTCTGCTTTATATGGATGAAAATCTAAGACATAGGCCTAAAAGTTTCATGAGAATGCAAGACTCAATTCTGCTATTTGGAAGTCCAAATCTTGGTAATAACATAGAAGTCTAAATATGTCCTACAGCCTATACACTATTCAGTTTTTAGCCCATATCTCAAGTTTTAGAAGTCCAAATGACCTCAATTTTTTTTTTCTAGGAAAGCTTAGACAATTTCCTCAAACTTTTATGCTTAAGATTGGTTCAAATTCTGACATTATCAATAATTATTTTTAGCAAATAAGAAGATAAGGATTGTCACCAAATCAAGAGTTGGTCACCCGGTCATCAATTAGTCATCAAATATATAGTTTCTAATTTTAACCTATAAAAGGAGGTATTTGTCATACATTTAGGCATCTTGGTTTTTAGATCAAGATCATGTTCTTGCTCTTGCTCTTTATATTTTTTTAATGTTTATGTTTTACTTATATTAATCTCTTGTTTATGCTTCTCATTTCCTTTCCTTTACTTAGTTGACTTTTATCTTATTTATGTTCTTATCTTATTTATTTATGTTTCTCTTCTTTCATGATGTTTACTTAAGTTTATTATGTCAAGGTGAAAAAATTACACTAATGGTGTAAGAATAAGTATAGTGTAAACTCAATATGGACTTCAATGTTTGATACTAATATGTTTTGTATTTGTTATCTTTTTCACTTTTAATACTTTGCTTATTAAATGGTTAGTCTAGATTTGTGTTGTATAACATTTGTAACAATAAATTCTTGATATTTTCATAGCCCAACCATATGGTATAACTGACATTTGTGCTACGAAAGGAACTTAGTTTGTTGTTAATATATGTTATAATTATGAATACCTGACAATATTTACAAGTATTAGCATTATTTGGATAAGATAGCTAATGTAATTGACACGACTAAAAGATTGATGTCTTCTCCCAAGTGCAGGAGTGTCGAAGTAATAAATAACCCGGCAAGACCAGAGTCGAACCACAGGGAGGTTATTTGTACAAATCATAAATAATAATAATACAACAACAATAACAATAACAATAACAACAACAACAA